>NC_046969.1:26173871-26213871 GCF_009769545.1 Cyclopterus lumpus | reverse complement strand
CTTGACATCTGTGTTATAGAAACATGAAAAATAAGCAAAATCTGAACCTGGATTTTAAAGTAATTTTCTATCTTATTCTTTATATTTATATTTATTATATTTATATTTACATCTCGTTTCCACATTCTGACTGAAAATGAAATACAGTCAAAATGTTCCTGATGGTTCTTCTTCATTAACAAACTGTGATGAAACATTAATTATTATTAACGTGATCAGATCTTTCTCTTCTGAATCCGACCTCGTTGATCCAGAACAACAACAACAACAATGTTTACGCCTGTTGCGGAGCAATAAATCGCCACGTGAACGTCATTATTCCTTCAAACGTTGCGCAACTCCGTAAATATTGTTTAGATAAGCGACGTGAAGCGGCTTAAATAACCATTTATCACGCGTGGTGATGAGTTATGGGATGTTCCCCGTGGGGCGGCGTCCGATCGGGCCGACCTTGACCTCCGCTCGCCGCCGCGGGCGACCACGGGTTTACGAGTCGGCCCGGTTATTGATTGACGGGAACCCGGGAGGTCACGTGACATCAGAAGACCCACGTACGCCACGGAAAGATCAGCTGAGCTTTACCTTTGACCTTTGACCTTTGACCCTGCGCCCACAGAACACTCCCCCGTCCTTTTGTGTTTTTATACGAGCTCTAATGTGTTTATATTAATATTGGTGTTCTTTGTTAATGTTAAATCTCTCTGGTGCCCTCGATGCTCCTCGTGTGTTGTTGGAACCGGAGTCAATGATTGGCTAGAGGGTGGGGGGGGGGGGGGGTCGCTGGGTACGTGCGGTCCACACAGGCTCCGCCCCCCTGCAGGACCACGCTCCATAAAACCATAAAACCATAAAGCTGTTGGAGCTCAAGAAGAACCAGCCCGCTGGAGGCCAAGAGGTCTTCCACAGGCAGACTAGGGCACTGGTCCAGGGGATGTCGCAATCCACCTCAAGGAAGAGGGCGTGGCTGCAGAACGCCTCCTAACACCAGAACAACGCAACGTGTATGAGCGGCGTCCAGACTCCGCCCCTCACGTGACGCCGATGATCGGAGCAGGACATCTTGTCCCCGTGATGAAACATCAAAGCTCTCCGAGAGCGCCTGCCTACGAGGAGGCTTCTGAATCCACGGGAGATACGGAGCTCCAGGAGAATGAGGTCTGACAATGGAGCCTCACAGGGGGGTCGAGAGCTCAGCAAGCAGATCTAGAGTGGATCAGATGTCCTCCAAAAGGACGGAAAGCAGGAGGTGGACTGAGCCCAGGTGGACTGGGCCCAGGTGGACTGGGCCCAGGTGGACTGAGCCCAGGTGGACTGGGTCCAGGTGGACTGGGCCCAGGTGGGCTGAGCCCAGGTGGACTGGGCCCAGGTGGACTGGGTCCAGGTGGACTGGGCTCAGGTGGACTGAGCCCAGGTGGACTGGGCCCAGGTGGACTGGGTCCAGGTGGACTGGGCTCAGGTGGACTGAGCCCAGGTGGACTGGGCCCAGGTGGACTGGGTCCAGGTGGACTGGGCTCAGGTGGACTGAGCCCAGGTGGACTAGGCCCAGGTGGACTGGGTCCAGGTGGACTGGGCCCAGGTGGACTGAGCCCAGGTGGACTGGGCCCAGGTGGACTGGGTCCAGGTGGACTGGGCCCAGGTGGACTGAGCCCAGGTGGACTGGGTCCAGGTGGACTGGGCCCAGGTGGACTGGGTCCAGGTGGACTGGGTCCAGGTGGACTGGGCCCTGTCCACACATTTAGATTAATTATGCCAAAACACTCAACTCACTGCTAACTTTTCATCTTTTCAATTCCATTTTATTTATATTATATATGTTTGTGAATGAATGATAGTGATAGCTTAACATAGAGTACATACATAAATACATTAATCAATAGATAGATACAATACATAAATACATACATTAATTAATAGATAGATACAATACATAAATACATACATTAATTAATAGATAGATACAATACATAAATACATACATTAATTAATAGATAGATACAATACATAAATACATACATTAATTAATAGATAGATACAATACATAAATACATACATTAATTAATAGATAGATACAATACATAAATACATACATTAATTAATAGATATTTACAGTACATAAATACATACATTAATTAATAGATAGATACAATACATAAATACATACATTAATTAATAGATAGATACAATACAGTACATAAATAAATACATTAATCAATAGATAGATACAATACATAAATACATACATTATTAATAGATACAGAACATAAATACATACATTAATTAATAGATACAGAACATAAATACATACATTAATTAATAGATACAGAACATAAATACATACATTAATCAATAGATAGATACAATACATAAATACATACATTAATTAATAGATACAGAACATAAATACATACATTAATCAATAGATAGATACAATACATAAATACATACAATATTAATAGATACAGAACATAAATACATACATTAATTAATAGATAGATACAATACAGTACATAAATAAATACATTAATCAATAGATAGATACAATACATAAATACATACATTATTAATAGATACAGAACATAAATACATACATTAATCAATAGATACAGAACATAAATACATACATTATTAATAGATAGATACAGAACATAGAGAATGAAGAGGTTTTTGATGTTGTGTAGACAACACTGTAATAATCCCTTTTCATGCCGTCTCCGGTTCGCTCTCCACGCGACATATTGGACGCCGTCCGGTGTCAGTGAGCTCACCTGCGTGCGCGCACGTGTCTGCGCGCATCGGGGGCGGAGCTCCGCGGCGCGCAGTGCAGGGCATTCTAATGCGCGTGCATGTGAGTCTTCAGCTCAGAAAAGAGATCAATGGCAGAATTCTACTCCGATGTATCATCTTTTGTGCAGACATGAGCCCCGCCCATTCTGTCGTGATGTCATCAGTTCTGGCTTATTTGGCTTTGATCTGGAGTGTATTTTATAAATAGAATAGTGCAGGCACACTTGAACTCACAGAGGACACTGGTTTATAACGACATTTGGAGTCCTAGCAGAGAAGAGCTGGAGATGCAGATTGAAAGCCTGAAAGCCCAATTGATTGAGGCTCAGGCTCGACACGCCGTCGCCAGCACGTCCACACAGGAGCCGACGGAGAACTCGAGCGAGATGAAGCTGCATCCTGAGGTTGCACCTCAGGTTCGTGCGCTCTCCGTCAGCCTCTTTGTGGTGAAAATCGACGAGCTGAAGATGCAGCTGAAGGAGAATTCCATGGCCAAGTTAGAGGCTCTCTCCAAAGCTGAGCGTTTGGAGAAGGAGCTAACCTTCAAGGAAGCTGAGACTCTGGAGCTGCGAGGGAAAGTTAGCCAGATGGAGGGCGCTCTTCTGACCCAGAGAGAGGAGGCTGAGCTGGATGCTGGACATTTACAGGCTGTACATCAAGAACAGCTGTGGAAGCACCAGTTTCACCTCAACGAAACACTCAGGCAGAATGCCGCTTTACAGGAGTCAAACGAGTCCTTCCAGGCTCAACTGGACCAGCAGAAGATATTATATGAAAAGTTCGTGGCTACTCTGATGGCATCTGAAGAGAAGCTGGAGAGAGCGAGATCGATTGTTGACCTGGAGACTCAGGAACAGGTGAAGCGGTTTGCAGCTGACCGTTCCAAGTGGCAGGAGGAAAAAGCCTCCTTGCTTGAGCAGAGCAGAGTCTCCTGTGTGGCTCGGCTGGAGGAGGCCAAAGCCTCCCGTGAAGCTCAGCTCCAGGACAAAGGCGAGCAACATTTTGAAGGTTTGCGAGAGTGGCGGGAGGAAAAGTCGTCCCTCCGTAAGGCCTCGGAGCTCAGACGGACTCTCCAGGAGATGGAAGAATGGTCAGAGAAGAAGGAGGCCATCCTTCACGAAATCATGGCTGCCCGGAAAATCACAACTGAGAACCAGGGCACGATGCGCCTCCTCCTGGACCACCAGACGACCTCTCTCCAGGCCAAGCTGGACCAGCAGCAACACGAGAATCACAAAATCGTGGCTGCTCTGACGGAGACCCAGCAGGAGCTGAAGACTGTACGGGATCGTTGGAAGAGGGGCAAGGGTTGGCTCATGAAGGAGCTGGAAGACTCTAGGATCAGCATTCTTTCCCAGCTGCACAGCCGGGATCAAGAGCACAAGGTGGAGAATGAGAGGCTCCAGACTGCTCTGATGGCGTCTGAAGAGGAGCTGAAGACTCAACGGGCCCAGTCGCAGAGGGGCGAGGGTGGCCACCTGGAGGAGCTGGAACACTGTAGAAACAGCTTGCTTGCCCAGCTGACCATGCAGGGTCAAGAGCGGAAGATGGAGACTGAGGGCTTCCCGGCTAGTCTGATGGACCTTTCCAAGTGGGAGGGGGAAAGGTCGACCCTCCTTAAGGCCTCGGAGGAGCTGAAACTGACGCTCCAGAATAAGGAGGCCGTCCTTCACGGGGAGAGCGTTGCTCTGGAGGCCCAGGTGGCTCTTCTGGAGAAAAAGATCGGCGACAAGAACAGGAACAAATGGTACAGGAGACTTTGGAATCCAGTCTGGGAAACCCTGAGATAAGCCCATGTTCTGGTCGCATGAGTCCGGGGAACAAGGATGGGCTCCTGATGGGGTCATGGGGCACTGATGATGACTGACGTAACCTGGGGTTACATTACTAGTCCAACATGAGGCCCAGCTCCAGTAGACTGAACACAGCTGTTCTGGGCTTCTGTGTTAGAACGAGACGTTTAGACAGAACGGGAGCAGAAACCTCTGATGTCTCGCCTGAAGAGTCAGAGGCTCCACACCAAGCACCTGATCTGTGTGTTTGAGTAATGCTAATAATCCTAATAACATTAATAATCATGAAGATCCAGGGACGCACGGTGGCGTAGTAGGTAGCGCCTCACTGAAGAGCCGTCCGTCCGGGACAGGTTGAATTCTTCTGCGGGTCGATCCCAAAGTCAAGGACAGACAGAATAGAGCGAAGACAACAATTAGCTTCATTCGCCCAAAGGTGAACAATTAGCCCGACGCTGAGTTCACTGACGTCGTGAATCCAAATGGCTGCTGCTACTCTAGTAGAACTGGGAGCGATGTTATGTAGAAACATATATATATGATATTAATGTTATACGACGGGACACGGGGAGTTGGAGTCGGCCGGGCGCCGACGGGACGGAACACACATAAACACATAAATGTATTTATGTGTGTGTCTGTGTGTGTGTGTCTGAACCAGAGCTGCGTTTCACGGCAGCATCGACGACAACAACATGAAGTCCAAACGTTCATTTTGTGGGATAAATATTCAACTTACTGCAGTGACCTGGTCTGTCCACTGGATGGAGCTGCTGTCAAGCTGTGAGGACCCACAGAGACACCCTCCACCAGAGGGTGGAGCTGGAGGCATGTGTTCATGTGTTCATGGATTCATGTGTTCATGTGTTCATGGGTTCATGTGTTCATGGGTTCATGTGTTCATGTGTTCATGTGTTCATGGATTCATGTGTTCATGTGTTCATGTGTTCATGGGTTCATGTGTTCATGTGTTCATGGATTCATGTGTTCATGTGTTCATGGGTTCATGTGTTTATGTGTTCATGTGTTCATGGGTTCATGGGTTCATGTGTTCATGGATTCATGTGTTCATGTGTTCATGGATTCATGTGTTCATGTGTTCATGTGTTCATGTGTTCATGTGTTCATGTGTTCATGGATTCATGTGTTCATGTGTTCATGGATTCATGTGTTCATGGATTCATGTGTTCATGTGTTCATGGGTTCATGTGTTCATGTGTTCATGGGTTCATGTGTTCATGTGTTCATGTGTTCATGGATTCATGTGTTCATGGATTCATGTGTTCATGTGTTCATGGATTCATGTGTTCATGGATTCATGTGTTCATGTGTTCATGGATTCATGTTTTCATGTGTTCATGTGTTCATGGGTTCATGTGTTCATGTGTTCATGGATTCATGTGTTCATGTGTTCATGGGTTCATGTGTTTATGTGTTCATGTGTTCATGGGTTCATGGGTTCATGTGTTCATGGATTCATGTGTTCATGTGTTCATGGATTCATGTGTTCATGTGTTCATGGATTCATGTGTTCATGTGTTCATGGATTCATGTGTTCATGGATTCATGTGTTCATGTGTTCATGGGTTCATGTGTTCATGTGTTCATGGGTTCATGTGTTCATGTGTTCATGTGTTCATGGATTCATGTGTTCATGGATTCATGTGTTCATGTGTTCATGGATTCATGTGTTCATGGATTCATGTGTTCATGTGTTCATGGATTCATGTTTTCATGTGTTCATGTGTTCATGGATTCATGTGTTCATGTGTTCATGGATTCATGTGTTCATGTGTTCATGTGTTCATGGGTTCATGTGTTCATGTGTTCATGTGTTCATGTTTTCATGTGTGCATGTGTTCATGTGTTCATAGATTCATGTGTTCATAGATTCATGTGTTCATGTGTTCATGGATTCATGTGTTCATGTGTTCATGTGTTCATGTGTTCATGGATTCATGTGTTCATGTGTTCATGGATTCATGTGTTCATGTGTTCATGGATTCATGTGTTCATGGATTCATGTGTTCATGTGTTCATGGGTTCATGTGTTCATGTGTTCATGTGTTCATGTGTTCATGTGTTCATGGATTCATGTATTCATGTGTTCATGGATTCATGTGTTCATGTGTTCATGGATTCATGTGTTCATGTGTTCATGGATTCATGTGTTCATGGATTCATGTGTTCATGGATTCATGTGTTCATGTGTTCATGTGTTCATGGGTTCATGTGTTCATGTGTTCATGGATTCATGTGTTCATGGATTCATGTGTTCATGGATTCATGTGTTCATGGATTCATGTTTTCATGTGTTCATGTGTTCATGGATTCATGTGTTCATGTGTTCATGTGTTCATGTGTTCATGTTTTCATGTGTTCATGTGTTCATGTGTTCATGGATTCATGTGTTCATGGATTCATGTGTTCATGTGTTCATGTGTTCATGTGTTCATGGATTCATGTTTTCATGTGTTCATGTGTTCATGTGTTCATGGATTCATGTGTTCATGTGTTCATGGATTCATGTGTTCATGGATTCATGTGTTCATGGGTTCATGTGTTCATGTGTTCATGTGTTCATGGATTCATGTGTTCATGTGTTCATGGATTCATGTGTTCATGTGTTCATGGATTCATGTGTTCATGGATTCATGTGTTCATGGATTCATGTGTTCATGTGTTCATGGATTCATGTGTTCATGTGTTCATGTGTTCATGTGTTCATGGATTCATGTGTTCATGTGTTCATGGATTCATGTGTTCATGGATTCATGTGTTCATGGATTCATGTGTTCATGTGTTCATGCGTTCATGTGTTCATGTGTTCATGGATTCATGTGTTCATGGATTCATGTGTTCATGTGTTCATGGGAGGAGGAGGAAGGAGGGGGAATGCTCAAAGCATTTAGCTCAAAGCTAAATGCTTTGAGCTAAATGCTTTGAGCTAAATGCTAACGTCAGCATGCTAACAGGTCAAAAAGGGCCCAACAGCACAGGAGACAGCTGTTCATGTCCTGTGCCAAAAGTCAACGTTGACTTATTTATATTTAACTAAAGTTATTATTTTAAGCCCAGACCATGATCTTGATCAAAGAAAGAAATATCAAAGTTATCTGTTGTGCTTTTATCACGTCTAGTGCGTGTGTTGTATGATTGTACAATGTATGAAACATCAATGCTTCATCGGCTGCAAATTTTATACATCTTACAACATAATACATTTAGATTTTTTTTACAATAACTACATTTATGTCTGGAAAACTATAGTTTGTTGTAAAGTTGTACGAGCTGTTCCTAAACCGCCTGCTTTTTATTGTTTTTGTCTTCTAGGCAAAAAAGAAATCCAGACATTGTTCTTCTGAACTACGTAAAATCGATATTTCCAAAGAATAAATGCAGTTATAGCTGCAGCAGCAGGCCTGCTCTTTACTCAGTGGTAGACAGAGATAAATGATCTGAGACCAGCCAGCCCAGTTTCAGGCCAAGTAAATATCTCCCAAGGTTTTCAGACATGTCAAAAGATGTGACGAGTGCAGCCCGGAGACGGCCAATTAGAGCTTTGCAGCATAAATCACACTTTACTGCTGTCACCATATTCAGTTTACAGTCGCCGAGGAGATAAATCTCAGTCGTTAATAGAAAGAAAAGTAGGTCGCCTTTCACCACGAGGGGGGGTCCGTGATCACGAGGCTTGATTCATAATGTTTATTAGCTTAGCTTAGGCTTCTATACAACCAGAGGAGTCGCCCCCTGGTGGTCAGGAGAGAGAATGCAGCTTTAACACATGAAGCATAGACTTCTATACAACCAGAGGAGTCGCCCCCTGGTGGTCAGGAGAGAGAATGCAGCTTTAACACATGAAGCATAGGCTTCTATACAACCAGAGGAGTCGCCGGAGGTGCTGGTGCTGAATGAAGATTCATATTCCACATTTGGAACACGTGGTGAGAATCTTCTCTTCTACCTCTAAAGCAAAATACGCGTATTTCCCCAAAATCTGAAACTACTCCTTTGAGAGAGTGTGTTGAGTGATGTTTCACAGTCCAGTTCATCATGAATCAGGTCCACGTCTTCCGGTCCCATCCGGTTCTCAGAGACCATTAAGTCTGCGAGAAGCACAAAACGTTGTTTTGGACACGCAATCCTTTTCTACGACTGAGACGCTGCATTCTGGATGGGGGGGGGGCTTTAATCTAATTACCGCAGCAGATGTTGGTTGTGAGTACGTACACAAAAAAACAACAACATTTACTCAGCCGTGAAAAGCCGAGTGAGTAATCCTCCTCTCGGCCGTTATTTCACACTCAGCTGCACAGTCTGTCTTCACTGGTGGTTAAGTGGTGCGTTCAATGGCCCTTTACCAGAGCGCGGCTTTAGAATGCATCGCTCACACAAGACATGAAGGATCACAAACCAAATGTTATACGCCTCAGGTTCAGGTCTCGAGTCTCAGGTTCAGGTCTCGAGTCTCAGGTTCAGGTCTCGAGTCTCAGGTTCAGGTCTCGAGTCTCAGGTTCAGGTCTCGTGTCTCAGGTCATTGTCAGAAGGAAGAACCGCTTCTAAAGCCCTTTGTTGTCTTTCCTGGACCCTCAAGCCAAGCAAACAAAAAAGGAAGAAGAAAGGAAAGAAAGAAAGAAAGAAAGACAGACAGACAGACAGACAGAAAGAAAGAAAGAAAGACAGACAGAAAGAAAGAAAGAAAGACAGACAGACAGAAAGAAAGAAAGAAAGAAAGACAGACAGACAGACAGAAAGAAAGACAGACAGAAAGAAAGAAAGAAAGAAAGACAGACAGACAGAAAGAAAGAAAGAAAGAAAGAAAGACAGACAGACAGACAGACAGACAGAAAGAAAGAAAGAAAGAAAGAAAGACAGACAGACAGACAGACAGACAGAAAGAAAGACAGACAGAAAGAAAGAAAGAAAGAAAGAAAAGAAAGACAGACAGAAAGAAAGAAAGAAAGAAAGACAGAAAGAAAGACCGACAGACAGAAAGAAAGAAAGAAAGAAAGAAAGACAGAAAGAAAGAAAGAAAGACAGAAAGAAAGAAAGAAAGAAAGAAAGACAGAAAGAAAGAAAGAAAGACAGGCAGAAAGAAAGAAAGAAAGACAGACAGACAGACAGAAAGAAAGAAAGAAAGACAGAAAGAAAGACAGACAGAAAGAAAGAAAGAAAGAAAGAAAGAAAGAAAGAAAGAAAGAAAGACAGACAGACAGACAGACAGAAAGAAAGAAAGAAAGAAAGAAAGAAAGAAAGACAGACAGACAGACAGACAGAAAGAAAGACAGACAGACAGACAGAAAGAAAGAAAGAAAGACAGAAAGAAAGAAAGAAAGACAGAAAGAAAGAAAGAGGCGTTCACAACAAGGCGATTGATAATTGGCGTTGATGGATGAAGGAAATCCTAAATCCAGATAAGGTGCAGTGGGCGGAGCCTCTGGAGCTTTACGGGACACTATTTCCTCCTCCTGTCTACAACCGTCATCGTCTTTTACTTCACAGTCCGCTTGATGGTCCAACACCTCGGAGCCCCGCCGGGCCCAAAGAGAGACTTTCTCCTGGTAATCGACTCCATTTGGGGACTTTGGGGCTCCTGTGGCGCTACTTCTCAGTTTGATTCATTGCCCCCCCCCCCTCCTTTTCTTGACTCTGTACCTCCTCGTCCTCCCCTCCCTCAGCGCCTAACTAAAACCTCAATGGTCAAATTAAAAAGCGTTTAGCCCGCTGCACCGGCTCGCATCACAAGCCGATGAACCCAAAGTGCTTCGGTCATGTAAGACGGAGGCCCCGTGATTATTTCTGCTCCTTTAACTCACAAATCAAACTGCAGGCTCGATAGCAGCGTTTCATGAAAGGAAGGTGAAAACGAGAAGCCGGCGTCTTTATTGCGGAAGCGGTTCTTTTACGGGGGGGGGGGGGCACATCTGGGTCCGGGCGGCTTTCGATCCGACAAAAAAAATGGAAGAGCACAATGAAACCCAGTTTGACCAGACCGGCAGTGACAGATGGGAAAACGAGATTCTGGAGTAACTCTTCTTGGCACCGACCTCTCGGCGGTTCCTCAAACTGCCACCTGGTTACTGTGAGATCTAATTGAGCCCAACAGATCCCCGTAATTCAGGGTCCGCGGCATCGAAAGGGAATGGGCATAATGAGGCTTAATCGCTAACTTTTCTGACGGCTAATGACCCCAAAATTGACTGTCGGGTTCGATTAGACCGCTCAATGCTAACACTAACCTACCAGAGAAGAAACGTGCTACTGGATGTCACGTTCAAAGGAGGTCGTAAAGGAACCCGTAAAGGAACCCGTAAAGGAACCGGGACATGCCGGCAGACGGGTAGTGACGGAGAAACTCCAGACGGGGAAGACCGAGAGACAGTCCCCCTCTTTAGTCTGCTCTCCCGCGGAGGCTAGAGTTTCTTGGCTGTGACTGATGGACAATAACAAGGAAGCCCCCCCCCTCCATATGTCTCAGTTATGGGCTGTCATCGCGCTGCTCTTTTGGTTCTCGCAAGATCTGAAAGTGCTGCTATTATGGACTTCAAATGGAATAGAGAAACCACATGCTCAGAGTACGTGACTCTCAACATGCATATTTAGATTATTTTCTAAATTGTTTGATTTTTCCGGCATGCTGGAGCGTTGGCAACGTCAAGCATCACTTTTAGGTCCAGGCTGAAACATCTCAACAAGTATTGAAAGAGTTACCGTGAAATTGGGTTCTGTTTGTTATGGTCCCAAGATGATGAACCCGGTGACTGTGGGGATCCTCTGATCGCTCCTCCAGTGAAGTGGAATTAATTGCCGTGAAATGTGGCAGGATGAATTGTACTTAGCACGCCTCCTCGAGCCAACTTTGAGTCCGTTTTAAGTGAAGCCCAGTGGGTTCGGCTGCAGAGAGAACCTCATGCAAACAGCAGGAAGTGAATCGAAACGCAGCTTCCTGTGCAGGCGTTTGTTGAGATGGACACAGATGAACTGTAACCTGAGTCCTAAGGGACATCCATCCGTCCATCAATCATCCATCCATCTATCCATCAATCCATCCATCCATCTATCCCTCAATCCATCCATCCATCTATCCATCAATCCATCCATCCAATTATCCATCCATCCATAATCCATCAATAATGTGTGTCACAATTATACATCCATCCATCATCCTTCGATTCAATCATTCATCCAATCATCAATCAATCAATCAATCATGCACCTATCCATCATCCATCCATCTATTCATCTTTCTATCCATCATCTATCATCCATCTATCCATTAATCCATCCAATCATCCATCTATCTATTAATCCACCCAATCATCCATCTATCTATTAATCCACCCATCCATCCAATCATCCCTCTATCTATTAATCCATCCAATCATCCATCCATCCAATCATCCCTCTATCTATTAATCCACCCATCCATCCAATCGTCCCTCTATCTATTACTCCATCCAATCATCCCTCTATCTATTAATCCATCCAATCATCCATCCATCCAATCATCCCTCTATCTATTAATCCACCCATCCATCCAATCATCCCTCTATCTATTAATCCATCCAATCATCCATCCATCCAATCATCCCTCTATCTATTAATCCACCCATCCATCCAATCATCCCTCTATCTATTAATCCATCCAATCATCCATCCATCCAATCATCCCTCTATCTATTAATCCACCCATCCATCCAATCATCCCTCTATCTATTAATCCATCCAATCATCCCTCTATCTATTAATCCACCCATCCATCCAATCATCCCTCTATCTATTAATCCATCCAATCATCCATCCATCCAATCATCCCTCTATCTATTAATCCACCCATCCATCCAATCATCCCTCTATCTATTAATCCATCCAATCATCCCTCTATCTATTAATCCATCCAATCATCCATCCATCCAATCATCCCTCTATCTATTAATCCACCCATCCATCCAATCATCCCTCTATCTATTAATCCATCCAATCATCCATCCATCCAATCATCCCTCTATCTATTAATCCACCCATCCATCCAATCGTCCCTCTATCTATTAATCCATCCAATCATCCCTCTATCTATTAATCCATCCAATCATCCATCCATCCAATCATCCCTCTATCTATTAATCCACCCATCCATCCAATCATCCCTCTATCTATTAATCCATCGAATCATCCATCCATCCAATCATCCCTCTATCTATTAATCCATCCAATCATCCCTCTATCTATTAATCCACCCATCCATCCAATCATCCCTCTATCTATTAATCCATCCAATCATCCATCCATCCAATCATCCCTCTATCTATTAATCCACCCATCCATCCAATCATCCCTCTATCTATTAATCCATCCAATCATCCCTCTATCTATTAATCCACCCATCCATCCAATCATCCCTCTATCTATTAATCCATCCAATCATCCATCCATCCAATCATCCCTCTATCTATTAATCCACCCATCCATCCAATCATCCCTCTATCTATTAATCCATCCAATCATCCATCCATCCAATCATCCCTCTATCTATTAATCCACCCATCCATCCAATCATCCCTCTATCTATTAATCCATCCAATCATCCATCTATCTATTAATCCACCCATCCATCCAATCATCCATCTATCTATTAATCCACCCATCCATCCAATCATCCACCCATCCATCCACCCATCCATCCAATCATCCATCTATCCATTAATCCATCCAATCATCCATCCAACCATCCATCCAATCATCCATCTATCTATTAATCCATCCAATCATCCATCTATCCATTAATCCATCCAATCATCCATCCATCCATCCAACCATCCATCCAATCATCCATCTATCTATTAATCCATCCAATCATCCATCCATCCATCCAACCATCCATCCAATCATCCATCTATCTATTAATCCACCCATCCATCCAATCATCCCTCTATCTATTAATCCATCCAATCATCCATCCAATCATCCCTCTATCTATTAATCCATCCAATCATCCCTCTATCTATTAATCCATCCAATCATCCATCCATCCAATCATCCCTCTATCTATTAATCCACCCATCCATCCAATCATCCCTCTATCTATTAATCCATCCAATCATCCATCTATCTATTAATCCACCCATCCATCCAATCATCCATCTATCTATTAATCCACCCATCCATCCAATCATCCACCCATCCATCCACCCATCCATCCAATCATCCATCTATCCATTAATCCATCCAATCATCCATCCAACCATCCATCCAATCATCCATCTATCTATTAATCCACCCATCCAATCATCCATCCATCCATCCAACCATCCATCCAATCATCCATCTATCTATTAATCCATCCAATCATCCATCTATCCATTAATCCATCCATCCAATCATCCATCCATCCATCCAACCATCCATCCAATCATCCATCTATCTATTAATCCACCCATCCATCCAATCATCCATCTATCTATTAATCCACCCATCCATCCAATCATCCACCCATCCATCCAATCATCCATCCAATCATCCATCCATCCAAACATCCATCCAATCATCCATCTATCTATTAATCCATCCAATCATCCACCCATCCATCCAATCATCCATCCAATCATCCATCCATCCACATAGACAGACATATTACTGATGACGCCGCACCGATCAGTCAAAGAGTCAAAGTGGAAAATAACTTCCTGCACCGAAAATATACATTTTCTCCATCTTTTTAATATTTTGAATGTTAGCGTTCTAAATGAATTAAAACATCGTACTTACATCTGTAAGTAAACTACTGTAGTTTAGTTTAGTGGTTAAACAGAAGACTTGTACAACTGAGTCATGGCCAGAGACTTTTCCTGTTCATAATGGGGCCATTGACCAGCTTCAGCTCCCACCTGCAGCCGTCAGTGGTTTCATATTCTGAAGCTGTGAAGTGGCCGTAAATCTCTTGCAAGCCGGCTAATAGCAGCTTAGAGGCCCAGAAGAGACGAGGCCTCTCCAGATGCTCCGCTTGGGCTTTTTTAAACTCTATTTATGGCATATGCTGCATTTCAAAATCAGGAACACACACAGGGCTTTTCACCGAGATGCACTTCTAGTCTGCATGATGTTCATGAAGCACAAACACGTCCTGGATACAGAGGGTCACTGGAGATGACCTTCAGCCACGTGACCTTCAGTCACATGACCTTCAGCCACCGATGTGTTAATGAAAGTGACTCGTACTCAGCTCGGCCTGAAACCCGAGGCTTAAACTAACACGGACCAATCAGGGCGCCCGGCGTGTGGAGAAAGAGACGCGCTTACAGGTAAATACACCTGTGTGTTTTCATAACTTCATGCAAATGTTATAGAAATATTGTCACAAAGTCGTTGACACAAAGTTGGAGCTCGCCGGCTGCCGGAGCACAAAGAGCTCTCTGTGTAACATGTAAGCATTCACACATGCTCAACACACGCACACACACACACACACACACACACACACACACACACACACACACACACACGTTGTGTTGCTGCCATTAACATTTGTCGCCACGTTTACAATTTGCACGGCAGATATGGCCACAAACAGTTTTTGTAACGTAAATAACAGATTTCCCCTCTAAATGTTTAATTATCTCCAGAATCATCTCAAGTTTCCCAGGTGGATTTATTTTTATTATTTTTTAAAGAATAGTCCGGGTGCGTCGGGGATGTGTGGCGCTGAGCATGCCGTTTCTCCAAACACAAGCCAAGTGTGTGTGTGTGTGTGTGTGTGTGTGTGTGTGTGTGTTAGGGCCCATGTGCTAGTGATTTCTCTGCGCTCTGTGAACGGCTGTCGGGGGCCGACGTCTCTCTGGGCGTCCCAGTGTTAAAGAGAAGGTATGCTGGTTGCTGATTGGCTGTCGTCCCTGCAGAGGTGATACTCTTGGAAAAGGTTACGCTGAGGACGACCCGGCAAAGATGGATACCACTGTCACTTATTTATTAAATGTGAGGCTACAGCCAGCAGGGGGCGCTCACAGAGCCAATCGAATCAAGCAAGAGGCGGGCTTTACTACTTTACCGCTGACTTGTTGGAATGGACGCTGATACGAAAATATATAATCCGTCCGCGCCTCGTGTTACCGGCGCCTTAGCTTAGCATAAAGAGGGGAAACCGCTAGTCAGCACCTCGAAAGCTTCCAGTGGAGACTGCAGCTACAAATGGTTATTGCTAGGCAACCAAGGTACTTAGTTATGTTTAGGTAACAGAAGTACTTGTTTGTGTTTAGGTAACAGAAGTACTTGGTTGTGTTTAGGTAACAGAAGTACTTGGTTATGTTTAGGTAACATAAGTACTTGGTTGTGTTTAGGTAACAGAAGTACTTGGTTGTGTTTAGGTAACAGAAGTACTTGGTTGTGTTTAGGTAACAGAAGTACTTGGTTATGTTTAGGTAACATAAATACTTGGTTATGTTTAGGTAACATAAGTACTTGGTTGTGTTTAGGTAACAGAAGTACTTGGTTGTGTTTAGGTAACAGAAGTACTTGGTTATGTTTAGGTAACAGAAGTACTTGGTTATGTTTAGGTAACAGAAGTACTTGGTTGTGTTTAGGTAACAGAAGTACTTGGTTGTGTTTAGGTAACAGAAGTACTTGGTGAGGTTCACAACCCTCAGCTGACGTTTAATAATTGGTATAAATGTCAAAAAGAAAACATAATCTATAACAAACTTTACCATAAAACGTTTATTTTATGAGAGAGAAAAAAAAGGATAAAAATGTGAATGTACTTTTTAGGAGACCGGGCGGAATTAGATGAGTTGTTGCTGAACGACTCCTGAGAGCAGATGCAGACTGTCCTCCTGACAGGGACAGGGCCAGGGTCAGGGTTAGACCAGGGTTAGGATTAGGGGTAGGGTTAGACCAGGGCCAGGGTTAGGGGTAGGGTTAGACCAGGTCCAGGGTTAGGGGTAGGGTTAGACCAGGTCCAGGGTTAGGATTAGGGTATCCACAGAATATCCCCAGAGTCCTGTTGTTGCCCGTTCTCACAGATATGGGTTTGGTTCCTCTGGCGGATTCTTCTCTGGTCATGTCAGTCTGTGAGACGAGGATCCCAGTGGATGCTCAGATGTCTGAAAGGTGTGTGTGGGGGGGGGGGGGGGGGGGGGGGGATGTTATGACAGGATCCACATCCTCTTTAGTGGTCTACCAGATGTTCCAGATTAGACTGCGAGCCGTATCCATCCGGGAGGAGGAAGGTGTGAACAGCAAATTCCACTAAAACACACAATGTATTACCATGGTGGTTCACGTGCACTAGTGCACGTTTAGCTGGACAGCACACACACCTGTTTGTGTTGTGACGCTTTGTCGATCCAGAGGGGGGCAGACGTGAGCTGCTCCGAGACACGTTTCTAAAGGACCAACGCAACGTGGTTTAACCCCTTCAGAGAATAAACAGGAAGTACATTAGACTGTGTTCCTCTGACCTCGTGCACGTGACGCTCATCTTAAAGTTAGACTGTGTTCCTGTGACCTCGTGCACGTGACGCTCATCTTAAAGTTAGACTGTGTTCCTGTGACCTCGTGCACGTGACGCTCATCTTAAAGTTAGACTGTGTTCCTGTGACCTCGTGCACGTGACGCTCATCTTAAAGTTAGACTGTGTTCCTGTGACCTCGTGCACGTGACGCTCATCTTAAAGTTAGACTGTGTTCCTGTGACCTCGTGCACGTGACGCTCATCTTAAAGTTAGACTGTGTTCCTGTGACCTCGTGCACGTGACGCTCATCTTAAAGTTAGACTGTGTTCCTGTGACCTCGTGCACGTGACGCTCATCTTAAAGTTAGACTGTGTTTAAAGTTTGATTATGCAGCTCTTCAGGGTTCCTGCTCCTTGATCGAGGTGTGAAACCAGAGCAGGTCGCCCTGGACTCGTGGGCGGCCGCCACTAGGTGGCAGTGGTGGGTCACTCTGGAGCGTGTGATGATACTTCAGCTCCTTCAGCCCATCGGAGGCCAACCAATAAACACATTTGAATGAATACAGAATCCAAGGTGATCCAAGGAGTGGATATTAGTCTGTAACAACACTCCAGATTCTTTGACGTGCAGTATTATAGTTTTATGTTATAGAATCCTGTCAGTCATTCGGTGTTGCCTTGAATTGTTCAGCCTGAGACAGAAGAGGAGAATACAGGCTGTTAGTTTCCCCAAAACACACACAAGTTAAGTATGACCTCGCCAGGATGTGTGTGTGTGTGTGTGTGTGTGTTGTGTGTGTATTACCCTCATTATGGGGACACTGGTTTGTTAACACACTCGCATTGTGGGGACAACAATGCACATCCAAATAACGTATTAAGGTTGCGTCTCCAGTTAATGGAAACTTGACTGTGTGTGTGTGTGTGTGTGTGTGTGTGTGTGTGTCTGATTGTATATCTCGATGCAAAAATACCGGTAAAATTGACTGAACAAAAATAACAAGAAACAGCCGTTGAAAGGTACAATATTGAAACATCTTCCTTACAGATAATTTAGTTTTACAACCGTTTCACGAATAAACCTTGGATATTATTCTACCATATATCTTTCCCTTCTAAATATTGTTTTGTGTTGTTTGTTTGCCTCTGTGTGTGTGTGTGTGTGTGTGTGTGTGTGTGTGTCTAACGTGTGGACAGGATTGTTTCCAGGAGGTCGTAATGAATCGCAGATCATTTCATCGCCACATGAACTAATAAAAGAGGACAAACAACGGCTCGCCGACGTAATCAGACCTGACGACAAGTGACAGCGAGTATTAGCTGCGTTTTCACAGAATTAACATTTAAGGCGGGGGCGGGGCTAAAAGTCAGATTTGAGAGGGCCGTGTAGTAGTTCATGGAAGCGATTACGTGGCCCCCTGTGAAGACCCCGACAGAGACGCGGGGTCAGAGGTCACGCGGCCCATTAGAGCTCGTTGTTACGGGGCTTTGCTTCACATTTACATGCTTAAGATTAAGGCCGTCAGGAGGTCTCTGAAGCAACACTATTTATATGTATGCATGTGTGTGTGTTTCTTTAAGAGCACCCCCCCCCCCCCCCCCCCCCCCACACACACACACACACTTCATTAGGGATCCATCTCTGCACAGCGAGCGTGAGCTGCACACAATTCTTCATAATCCGGTTTGATCTCCGAGATGTTTGCTGCAGCTTTAGCCGGCTTGATTTCCTGATAACCCAGTTTGTGGAGCTCAGACGGGCCGACGTGTGTCTGTTGGCTCCTAAAGACTTCTGGGATGTTTACACCAAAATAAAAGATCCTGTTTGTCGTCACTGTGTCGATGGGGAAGTTTTGTTAATACTAATAAACGTACCGCATTATACTGCAAACCACCAGGGGGCGAACAAACAAGATGAACTGAGAGGAATCAAGAAGAAGGTGTAACCACTAAACTCCATAACCAACCTTGTAGCCCCGCCCCTAAAGCCTCCCCTGCTTTATGGTCTGTTTGACTCTAAATGTCCATAATTTACTAATTGAACATCACGCTGTATTGAAGAAGACTTGAAACTAGAGATTGAGACCAAAAACTAATGTTTACAATGTTTACTGAGGGAATACATCAAGAGAAGTAGAGTCATTTATATAGACTTCTATACAACCAGAGGAGTCGCCCCCTGGTGGTCAGGAGAGAGAATGCAGCTTTAACACATGAAGCATAGACTTCTATACAACCAGAGGAGTCGCCCCCTGGTGGTCAGGAGAGAGAATGCAGCTTTAACACATGAAGCATATACTTCTATACAACCAGAGGAGTCGCCCCCTGGTGGTCAGGAGAGAGAATGCAGCTTTAACACATGAAGCATAGACTTCTATACAACCAGAGGAGTCACCCCCTGGTGGTCAGGAGAGAGAATGCAGCTTTAACACATGAACTCACTTGACACACACACAAAGCCTGTGGAATGGTTTGTGGCTCTAATGGCTCCTCCTCTGGGGGCACTTTTAATTGTTCGGTCATCGTCTCCATGCTCAGTATGTCACAGTCAATAAAGCCACATTAGAGAAGACAGGGGGTGAGTGGGTGAGGGTGTGAGGGGGGCCGACACAGGGAGGGAGGGACAGGACAGGGGGGGTTAGAGGGGGGGTTTAGGGCTTCGGCGTGGAGAGAATATAAAGCTCCCAAACCCTCCCAGAGTAGCATTGTCCCGCTATCAGAGCTCTGCGGAGGACGGGGCTGTCACTGGGGCCCATTGTGAGGCCAATGACTCATTCTTACTCTGGGAGGGGGGGACGACAACCTCGAAAGAAGTGTGGGACGAGCCTCTCGGATTTGCTTCAGCTGACACATTTTGTGCGTCCTCTGATTTTAAATGAGAACTGGGGGCCTCCCAGAAAAAAAAACCTTGCTGGGCCAATCACATCGCTCAATCATCACGATCAGATATCGTCTGCACGGCGTATCATTTCTGGGTTTAACCGTTCGCTTAATGCACGTAAAGAAAACAATAAAAACAATAACACGAGCCTCTCAGGCGGGTAATGACGTAATTGGGCTCACATGCCGTGAGACGGGCTCCGTTTGATGTGACCGGCTCTCTAAGCTGCTGTCAGCGATAGCCATAACATGTCACCTGGCGAGTGTACGATGGGGACCGCGATAACCTCGCGGCTCGCCCCCCCCCCCCACCCCAGGTCTTTAACCCCCCCACCCCAGGTCTTTAACTGTCACTCTCGGCATCTGCAGACCACCGGGCCGGGGCCCGCTGACCCCGCCGCGACCTCCTGCTCTGGTGTTGAAATCACTATTATATTTTTACTCCTGTACTAAATCTTTATTGTTGTATTTAACTTTTTCTATTTGACCTGAATTTGTTGCTTTATTTATTTGACCTTTCCTTCCTATCTTATCTTATGTCTCCAACTGGAGATTCAAGACATGCATGAAGCTCCATCCTTCTACTAAAATGTTCTATTACTGCAAAAAAACACCCGGCGTCCATCCAGTGAATCAGCTAAGCGAGTTCATGGATATGAAAATGACTATTTAATGTTTGGGTTTATCAGTAATTTAAGTATTGTTCTTTATCATTTTCATTACTTATGGCTGATATGGCCGATCTATTCTCCAGAAGAAGACATTCCTAGACACACATTTCACCTTCTATGTGTTATTCTGAACTTGAGTAACCTGACAAAAGTACAACATTATGACAATATCTAAGACTTTATATTATCACTGGAGCCCCTTCCTACTCACTGGAGCCCCTCCCTGCTCTCACTGGGACCCCTCCTTGCTCACTGGAGCCCCTCCCTGCTCACTGGGGCCCCTCCCTGCTCTGACTGGGGCCCCTCTCTACTCACTGGGGCCCCTCCCTCCTCACTGGAGCCCCTCCCTGCTCTGACCGGGGCCCCTCCCTACACACTGGAGCCCCTCCCTGCTCACTGGAGCCCCTCCCTGCTCTGACTGGGGCCCCTCTCTACTCACTGGGGCCCCTCCCTACACACTGGAGCCCCTCCCTGCTCACTGGGGCCCCTCCCTGCTCATTGGAGCCCCTCCCTAATCTGACCGGGGCCCCTCCCTACACACTGGAGCCCCTCCCTGCTCACTGGGGCCCCTCCCTACTCACTGGGGCCCCTCCCTGCTCACTGGGGCCCCTCCCTGCTCACTGGGGCCCCTCCTTGCTCTGTGTGAGGACACGTCTCTGTTGGACACATAACTCAGAAGTGGTTCTTGGACACTGTTCACTCCAAATAAATCCTGGTGGTTTTATGAGCCCTCTGGTTTACTAAAGCTGTCCCCTCCTCTCACACACACACACACACACACACACACACACACACACACACAGTCAAGTTTCCATCACTTTAGAGGTCATCACATTGAGACACAACCGTAATATTATTTGGACGTGCATTGTAGTCCCCAAAAGGGAGGTGAGTCCCCACAATGCAAGTGTGTTAACGAACTGTTGTCCCCATAATGAGGGTAATACACACACACACACACACATACACACACACACACACAGTCAGGTCTGTAATGGGAAGGTCACACATCCCGGCCTTCAAAGACTTCAGATGTGGTTTAAAATTTTTTTTAAAAAACACAAAACTGACTCATTGCACAGACATGTTTCTCTTGGTTTGGTGTTGCGAAACGCCGCCTCAGCTCAGCTCCGACCACGCCGGTCGACCCCCTCGCCATGTAAGCGTTAGTCCTGCAGCGCGGTCCAAAGCTAGTGTTCCAGCCCGGGCCCCCTTTGTCTTGTGTGGCCCACAGTGTCGAACCCCCAGCTGCCAAAGTCATTTACGAGCTGGACGTTCTGGCCCCGGCGCTGCTACAGTTTTTCTCCATTATCAGGCGGCCCCTGGCGGCATCGTAAAACACCTCATATTACCACACTTCTGTCTCTGCCGGGGACTTTTTATTCTTTTTTACACCCTCTCTGCGGTGGGTCGCCATTTTAAAGCGCTTTAAAGGGAGGAGAGATTTTCTTCCAAAAAACCCGCAAATGGGCGCGTCAGAACGTTGTCGGACGTTAAAACCGGGAGTCGGCTGAACTCTCTGCTCTGGCGAAACGTACATTCCTCTTCACTTCGACCGGGTTCCAGAGCGGATGCGTGTTCAGAAACAAAGAGACGTGGTTCACGAGGTCTTTCTCTCCAGCGTGTTGACCGTCGACGTGGAGTCCGGTCCGCCGCTCGAGGCCTCTCCGTCGCTGCTGCTGCTCGCTCGTAAAAAAAGACGCTCGTAAAACCGGCCCGAAAAGAACACGAAGCGTCTGAAACGTTACGGCTGAAGTCGAAGCAGCGCCGCTTCTTTTCACGTGAAAAAAGGGTCCGTAGGAGTGATTAAAGAGGCTTTAAACTGAATGTTTTAACTTCACTGCGTTACAACGTCGTATTTAACCGTCTGTCTCAAAGTGTTTTGCACTCGCGATGACATCATGACCCACGGATGACCCCGAAGTGATTTGGACCGAGAGCTCCAAGCTCTCCGTGAAGAGTTTAAAATCTCTTTTGTGAGATGAAATATTATAATCTTCCAGAGAGTCGGGGGGGGGGGGGGGGGGGATTGACCTGTCGAGCCCGCACTGTATTAAGCTAAGGGCTCAATATTAGCTCTAAATGTGATAATAATTAGTTCTGAATGAGCTAATCCTGCTGTTATCTGACATAGGAACGAGTGGCCGACTCTGGCTGGGAATCGGTTTTGTGTCTTTGCTAACGGTTTTAATGGTAACGAGCTGTAAAAAGAAGAGTGACGTCTATTCTGGTGTCACCCGGTGAGCGTTCCCATCGGGACGCCGCCCCTCAAAGAGGTCTTTCAGGTGCAGATTCCCACCAGAGAGCCTGAAGGCCGGTCTGAAGGGAAACCACCTCGTTGTACTGGAAAAGTTGTTAAATTGAGAAATCTATGAAGCACAACGATCGCAATCGAATGGGGCGACAAATGGAGCGGACAAAAAGGGGGTCAAAGGTTTTTGTTTTTTTGCAGTGAATGGAGGCGCAGATGGAGACAGAGCAGCATTTAAGGGCCCACAAAGCTGTGCATTTAAATAAACAGGGTTACGTCGTGCCCCTTTGGGCCCAATGAAGTCCATCAAAGAACATGGTAATGCTCCACTGAATGGACGCGAGGACTCACAAACTCCCGCCTTTTCACTTCGTGTGAAAGAATGTGACATAATAAACACAAACCACCCCGTGGAAAACAGACATAAATGAGCTTTAAATATTTTCTGTCCTGGTTACAGCCTTCAATCATTACTGGGTTGCCGTGTGGGACGTTTCGCAGCGTGCAGACGTCAGTGAGGTTGAGCCCTCCGGTGGTAAAGTCGGAAACACGGGAATCAATAATAATCGCTGGAGGGCAATTTGTCAATTCTGTTAATAAAGATACGTCTAGACAGCTTTTGGGATTATCAATGCACACGTCCTGCTCATTACTACGAGGGCAGCGGTCATTGGGGGCGTGGCCATTCAGAGCTGGCCGAGGAACCAACCGCTCATTAACTCGTTGACTCGTTGACTCGTTGACTCGACATGGAGTCTGCAGAGCCTCAAAGGCCCCTCCCCCTCTGCTGCATAGGAGCAAGACACACATACTTTATTGTTCTTTAGCCTCTTTTTGTTGTAGTGTTGTGTCTTTTTGTAGTCGTTACGCATCTCTCTGTAGTTTTGTTTCTCGTTGTCGTTTTGTGTCACTTTGTAATTGTTTTGGTCTTTTTGTAGTTATTTCTTGTCTAGTTGATTTGTGTCTCTTTGTAGTCATTTTGCATGTCTTTGTACACATTTTGCATGTCTTTGTAGTCATTTTGCGTCTTTGTAGTCATTTTGCATGTCTTTGTAGTTATTTTGCATGTCTTTGTAGTCATGTTGTAGTCATTTTGCCTGTATTTGTCTTTATAGTCATTTTGCATGTCTTTGTAGTCATTGTGCATCGTTGTAGTCATTTTGCATGTCTTTGTAGTCATTTTGCATGTCTTTGTCTTTGTAGTTATTTTGCATGTCTTTGTAGTCATTTTGCATCTTTGTAGTCATTTTGCATGTCTTTGTCTTTGTAGTCATTTTGCATGTCTTTGTAGTTATTTTGCGTCTTTGTAGTCATTTTGCATGTCTTTGTAGTTATTTTGCATGTCTTTGTCTTTGTAGTCATTTTGCATGTCTTTGTAGTCATTTTGCGTCTTTGTAGTCATTTTGCATGTCTTTGTAGTCATTTTGCGTCTTTGTAGTCATTTTGCATGTCTTTGTAGTTATTTTGCATGTCTTTGTCTTTGTAGTCATTTTGCATGTCTTTGTCTTTGTAGTCATTTTGCGTCTTTGTAGTCATTTTGCGTCTTTGTAGTCATTTTGCATGTCTTTGTAGTTATTTTGCATGTCTTTGTCTTTGTAGTCATGTTGCATGTCTTTGTCTTTATAGTTATTTTGCAAGTCTTTGTAGTCATTTTGCGTCTTTGTAGTCATTTTGCATGTCTTTGTAGTCATTTTGCATGGCTTTGTCTTTGTAGTCATTTTGCATGTCGTTGTAGTCATTTTGCATGTCTTTGTCTTTATAGTTATTTTGCATGTCTTTGTAGTCATTTTTGCATGTCTTTGTCTTTGTAGTCATTTTGCATGTCTTTGTAGTCATTTTGCGTCTTTGTAGTCATTTTGCATGTCTTTGTAGTCATTTTGCATGTCTTTGTCTTTATAGTTGTTTTGCATGTCTTTGTAGTCATTTTGCGTCTTTGTAGTCATTTTGCATGTCTTTGTAGTCATTTTGCATGTCTTTGTCTTTGTAGTCATTTTGCATGTCTTTGTAGTCATTTTGCATGTCTTGGTAGTCATTTTGCATGTCTTTGTAGTCATTTTGCATGTCTTTGTAGTCATTTTCCATGTCTTTGTCTTTGTAGTCATTTTGCATGTCTTTGTAGTTATTTTGCATGTATTTGTAGTCATTTTGCATGTCTTTGTCTTTGTAGTCATTTTGCATGTCTTTGTAGTCATTTTGCATGTCTTTGTAGTCATTTTGCGTCTTTGTAGTCATTTTGCATGTCTTTGTAGTTATTTTGCATGTCTTGGTAGTCATTTTGCATGTCTTTGTAGTCATTTTCCATGTCTTTGTAGTCATTTTGCATGTCTTTGTAGTCATTTTGCATGTCTTTGTCTTTATAGTCATTTTGCATGTCTTTGTAGTAATTGTGCGTCTTTATAGTAATTTTGCATGTCTTTGTCTTTATAGTAATTTTGCATGTCTTTGTCTTTATAGTTATTTTGCATGTCTTTGTCTTTGTAGTAATTTTGCATGTCTTTGTAGTCATTTTGCATGTCTTTGTAGTAATTTTGCGTCTTTGTAGTAATTTTGCATGTCTTTGTAGTCATTTTGCATGTCTTTGTAGTCATTTTGCGTCTTTGTAGTCATTTTGCATGTCTTTGTAGTAATTTTGCATGTCTTTGTCTTTGTAGTTATTTTGCATGTCTTTGTCTTTGTAGTAATTTTGCATGTCTTTGTAGTCATTTTGCATGTCTTTGTCTTTGTAGTCATTTTGCATGTCTTTGTAGTCATTTTCCATGTCTTTGTAGTCATTTTGCATGTCTTTGTCTTCGTAGTCATTTTGCATGTCTTTGTAGTCATTTTGCATCTTTGTAGTCATTTTGCATGTCTTTGTCTTTGTAGTCATTTTGCATGTCTTTGTAGTCATTTTCCATGTCTTTGTAGTCATTTTGCATGTCTTTGTCTTCGTAGTCATTTTGCATGTCTTTGTAGTCATTTTGCATGTCTTTGTAGTAATTGTGCGTCTTTATAGTAATTTTGCATGTCTTTGTCTTTATAGTAATTTTGCATGTCTTTGTCTTTATAGTTATTTTGCATGTCTTTGTCTTTGTAGTCATTTTGCATGTCTTTGTAGTAATTTTGCGTCTTTGTAGTAATTTTGCATGTCTTTGTCTTTGTAGTCATTTTGCATGTCTTTGTAGTAATTTTGCGTCTTTGTAGTCATTTTGCATGTCTTTGTCTTTGTAGTAATTTTGCATGTCTTTGTCTTTGTAGTAATTTTGCATGTCTTTGTAGTCATTTTGCATGTCTTTATAGTCATTTTGCATGTCTTTGTAGTCATTGTGCGTCTTTGTAGTCATTTTGCATGTCTTTGTAGTCATTTTGCATGTCTTTGTCTTTGTAGTCATTTTGCATGTCTTTGTAGTCATTTTGCATCTTTGTAGTAATTTTGCATGTCTTTGTAGTCATTTTGCATGTCTTTGTCTTTATAGTCATTTTGCATGTCTTTGTAGTAATTGTGCGTCTTTATAGTAATTTTGCATGTCTTTGTCTTTATAGTAATTTTGCATGTCTTTGTCTTTATAGTTATTTTGCATGTCTTTGTCTTTGTAGTAATTTTGCATGTCTTTGTAGTCATATTGCATGTCTTTGTAGTAATTTTGCGTCTTTGTAGTAATTTTGCATGTCTTTGTAGTCATTTTGCATGTCTTTGTAGTCATTTTGCGTCTTTGTAGTCATTTTGCATGTCTTTGTAGTAATTTTGCATGTCTTTGTCTTTGTAGTTATTTTGCATGTCTTTGTCTTTGTAGTAATTTTGCATGTCTTTGTAGTCATTTTGCATGTCTTTGTCTTTGTAGTCATTTTGCATGTCTTTGTAGTCATTTTCCATGTCTTTGTAGTCATTTTGCATGTCTTTGTCTTCGTAGTCATTTTGCATGTCTTTGTAGTCATTTTGCATCTTTGTAGTCATTTTGCATGTCTTTGTCTTTGTAGTCATTTTGCATGTCTTTGTAGTCATTTTCCATGTCTTTGTAGTCATTTTGCATGTCTTTGTCTTCGTAGTCATTTTGCATGTCTTTGTAGTCATTTTGCATGTCTTTGTAGTAATTGTGCGTCTTTATAGTAATTTTGCATGTCTTTGTCTTTATAGTCATTTTGCATGTCTTTGTAGTCATTTTGCATGTCTTTGTAGTAATTGTGCGTCTTTATAGTAATTTTGCATGTCTTTGTCTTTATAGTAATTTTGCATGTCTTTGTCTTTATAGTTATTTTGCATGTCTTTGTCTTTGTAGTCATTTTGCATGTCTTTGTAGTAATTTTGCGTCTTTGTAGTAATTTTGCATGTCTTTGTCTTTGTAGTCATTTTGCATGTCTTTGTAGTAATTTTGCGTCTTTGTAGTCATTTTGCATGTCTTTGTCTTTGTTGTAATTTTGCATGTCTTTGTCTTTGTAGTAATTTTGCATGTCTTTGTAGTCATTTTGCATGTCTTTATAGTCATTTTGCATGTCTTTGTAGTCATTGTGCGTCTTTGTAGTCATTTTGCATGTCTTTGTAGTCATTTTGCATGTCTTTGTCTTTGTAGTCATTTTGCATGTCTTTGTAGTCATTTTGCATCTTTGTAGTAATTTTGCATGTCTTTGTAGTCATTTTGCATGTCTTTGTAGTCATTTTGCGTCTTTGTAGTCATTTTGCATGTCTTTGTCTTTGTAGTCATTTTGCATGTCTTTGTAGTCATTTTGCGTCTTTGTAGTAATTTTGCATGTCTTTGTCTTTGTAGTAATTTTGCATGTCTTTGTAGTAATTTTGCATGTCTTTGTAGTAATTTTGCATGTCTTTATAGTCATTTTGCATGTCTTTGTAGTAATTTTGCATGTCTTTGTCTTTGTAGTAATTTTGCATGTCTTTGTCTTTGTAGTAATTTTGCATGTCTTTGTCTTTGTAGTAATTTTTGCATGTCTTTGTAGTAATTTTGCATGTCTTTATAGTCATTTTGCATGTCTTTGTAGTAATTTTGCATGTCTTTGTCTTTGTAGTAATTTTGCATGTCTTTGTCTTTGTAGTAATTTTGCATGTCTTTGTAGTAATTTTGCATGTCTTTGTCTTTGTAGTAATTTTGCGTCTTTGTAGTAATTTTGCATGTCTTTGTCTTTGTAGTAATTTTGCATGTCTTTGTAGTAATTTTGCATCTTTGTAGTAATTTTGCATGTCTTTGTAGTCATTTTGCATGTCTTTGTAGTCATTTTGCGTCTTTGTAGTCATTTTGCATGTCTTTGTCTTTGTAGTCATTTTGCATGTCTTTGTCTTTGTAGTAATTTTGCATGTCTTTGTAGTCATTTTGCATGTCTTTATAGTCATTTTGCATGTCTTTGTAGTCATTTTGCGTCTTTGTAGTCATTTTGCATGTCTTTTGTTCTTGTATTGTTTCCCTTTTTAGTTACTTTGACTTTGTGGTTGTTTTGCCTCTTTCCAACATTTATATATTATCACTTTAGCATTAGCATTTGAGTCATTTTATCTGAACACTTGGCAAATAAAAAGTAATTGTAGCCCTTTTCTGTATTCAACCTCAAATATTCTCGGTTTAAAATCTTAACCAGGCACTACATTTTTTCAAGTATTTTTCTGAAACATAATGGAGGAGAGGTACAAAGTATCTGGAAAGTACAGTACAAGTACTTACATGTACTTAAACACAATCCACTGTTGAAAAACCATGAGAATAACTTAACACTCCACAATGAGCCAGATATCAGCAACCAGAGAGTATTTTACGAGCCTTAAACAGATGTTATTTCCTGCTTATCATCTATTTGTTGTGAGCGTGCACACACACACACACACACACACACACACACACACACACAAAGAAAACCTTGTTTACGATGTCGGCTCAGAGATTGCGGGCCAGTCCGGTCTGGAGACAGGTGTTCCCCTCCAGCTCGGTCCCAGCTGAGCTGCAACATTAATGCAGCTCGTTCACATTCCAACTACTTTTAATTTTTACAAGAGACCAGGGGGGGTCACGAGACCCGCTCTGGCTCTGGTTCTACGGGCCTGGATGTTCTTCGTGACCCGAGCCGCACACACACATGTTATCCTGTGTAAATACTGCAGGTCGGGCCCATTGGGAGGTCAATGCTTCGCTTCCACCCAGACATCTGTTCAGTTAACTGCTATCTGCCATCGGGCCCTCAGGTCCTCTTATTTTGGCAAACTTGTTTGTGAAGCTGAGAGGACGGAGGGGATTAAATCCTCCTTGCTTTGGTTTCAGATACACGGAAAGACAACACAAGTCTTTCAGCGTCTCTCTTCTTCCTGCAGACACAGGATATCGTGGGTGTGAACCCTCTCTTCCTCCGTATTAATGATTTAAAACCCTCCTCATTAGCGTCAGGTGATACGGCTGCAGTGGAAAGCGGTCTGAGAGAGAGAGGCAGGAAAAAGAGAGAGAGAGAGGGAGAGAGAGAGAGAGCATGGAAAATGAGACGGGGAGTGTACTGGGTAAAGAGAGGGGGATGGCAGGCAGTGTAAGAAGAGAGGAAAAAACAGATTGGGGTGAGGGAGGGGTGGAAAAAGGATGAGAGGCAGGAAGCAGAGAGGGTGGAGAAACACAGCAAAGGGAAAGAGAGGATGGCCGAATTAAAAGGGTTCAAATGTAATGTCAAAGGATGAGAATGTGGAAGGATTAGTGAACTAAGCACTGGCCCAGGGGCCCAAAGTATCAGGGCTCAAAGTATCAAGGCTCAAAGTATCAGGGCTCAAAGTATCAAGGCCCAAAGTATCAAGGCCCAAAGTATCAGGGCCCAAAGTATCAAGGCACAAAGTATCAAGGCTCAAAGTATCAGGGCACAAAGTATCAGGGCCCAAAGTATCAAGGCACAAAGTATCAAGGCACAAAGTATCAAGGCACAAAGTATCAAGGCTCAAAGTATCAAGGCTTAAAGTATCAAGGCTCAAAGTATCAGGGCCCAAAGTATCAGGGCCCAAAGTATCAGGGTACAAAGTATCAAGGCCCAAAGTATCAGGGCACAAAGTATCAAGGCTCAAAGTATCAGGGCCCAAAGTATCAAGGCACAAAGTATCAAGGCACAAAGTATCAAGGCTCAAAGTATCAAGGATCAAAGTATCAGGGCCCAAAGTATCAGGGTACAAAGTATCAAGGCCCCAAGTATCAGGGCCCCAAGTATCAGGGCACAAAGTATCAAGGCCCAAAGTATCAGGGTACAAAGTATCAAGGCCCCAAGTATCAGGGCCCCAAGTATCAAGGCCCAAAGTATCAGGGTACAAAGTATCAAGGCCCCAAGTATCAGGGCCCCAAGTATCAGGGCCCCAAGTATCAAGGCCCCAAGTATCAGGGCCCCAAGTATCAAGGCCCCAAGTATCAGGGCCCAAAGTATCAGGGCACAAAGTATCAGGGCACAAAGTATCAAGGCTCAAAGTATCAGGGCCCAAAGTATCAAGGCTCAAACTATCAAGGCCCAAAGTATCAGGGCCCCAAGTATCAGGGCACAAAGTATCAAGGCTCAAAGTATCAGGGTCCAAAGTATCAGGGCCCAAAGTATCAGGGCCCAAAGTATCAGGGTACAAAGTATCAAGGCACAAAGTATCAAGGCCCCAAGTATCAGGGCCCCAAGTATCAGGGCCCCAAGTATCAGGGCTCAAAGTATCAAGGCCCAAAGTATCAGGGCACAAAGTATCAAGGCCCAAAGTATCAAGGCCCAAAGTATCAAGGCCCAAAGTATCAAGGCACAAAGTATCAAGGCCCAAGGTATCAGGGCCCAAAGTATCAGGGCCCAAAGTATCAAGGCCCAAAGTATCAGGGCACAAAGTATCAAGGCCCAAAGTATCAAGGCTCAAAGTATCAAGGCTCAAAGTATCAAGGCCCAAAGTATCAAGGCACAAAGTATCAAGGCACAAAGTATCAAGGCACAAAGTATCAAGGCCCAAGGTATCAGGGCCCAAAGTATCAGGGGCCAAAGTATCAAGGCCCCAAGTATCAGGGTACCTTCCCCTGCAACATGTCCCAACCAGGAAGAGACTCAAAGAGACCACAAAGGGAAATGTATGTATTATTTCCAAAGCATGTGACGGATGTATTTGTTGGTGATTCTGGAGGAGTACTTGTCATGTGGAGCTTTTGGGGGGTCTGGACCTGCGGATATGAGTCCTATTTACCGACTGGTCTCTGATCTGTTTGTTCAATCCTCGTCTCCGGCTCTTCTGCAGCTGTTTTAGGAGCGGTCACTTTCTGCACCGCTTCATTCATCAGACAGGGAGGTTTTTAAAATCAAGCCTGGCACACTGTGTGTGTGTGTGTGTGTGTGTGTGTGTGTGTGTGTGTGTGTGTGTGTGTGTGTGTGTGTGTGCGGGTGGCCTCCATAAAAGCAGACGTTACAGCGTAGCAGTAAATTCAACCACTGCAGTTCATTCCTTTAATCAGTGATTTATAGCAAACTGCTCTCAGCCAATGAGACGGCTCGGTGGTGCCAGCCGGAGCATGGCTTGATGTCACCGGATATCTCCGGCTCTGATGTTGTGTGTTTATCTGCTTCTGGACCCAAACACCTGAGTGCGAAACATGGTTCCAAGACGCAGTCAAGATTAGATTTAATAAATAAATGGAGTAAATGGAGCTAAATAATTAATCTGACACTTGAGATATTGAGACCCAATTAAACGCAATTTTACTAACTGATAATTGATGTAATTTAGTGGCAGTTTAACAATCTAACTGCATTTATTTATTGTTACAGTCATTTTTCACATAATAATAGCAGAGAATGCTGTTTTCTAGGCTCTCGAATGTGGAGCTTTCCTGCTTGTTCTCTGCTCATATAACATCAAACTGAATATAACTGAAATTGGAGTTTGAGAAACTGGGATGGAAATCTTTACTATTTGATGACATTTTCTAGGCCAAAAAAATTATAAAATAATCTGCAGATTAAAGAGCAATAAGTGCTCTTGATCTTTGTTTTTGCAGGCCTTGGCGTGGTCGTCCCTTGGCGTGGTCGTCCCTTGGCGAGGTCGTCCCTTGGCGTGGTCGTCCCTTGGCGTGGTCGTCCCTTGGCGTGGTCGTCCTTTGGCGAGGTCGTCCCTTGGCGTGGTCGTCCCTTGGCGTGGTCGTACCTTGGCGTGGTCGTACCTTGGCGTGGTCGTCCCTTGGCGAAGGTTGTCCCTGGGCATGGTCATCCCTTGGCGAGGTAGTCCCTTGGCGAGGTAGTCCCTTGGCGAGGTAGTCCCTTGGCGTGGTCGTCCCTTGGCGAAGGTCGTCACTGGGCGTGGTCATCCCTTGGTGAGGTCGTCCCTTCCTGTGTGGGGTTGTCGTCCCGGTCGTCCCTTGCCGTGGTTGGCCCTTGGCGAGGTCGTCCCTGGGCGTGGTCGTCCCTTGCCGTGGTCGTCCCTTGGCGTGTGGCGTGGTGGTCCCTTGGCGTGGTTGTCCTTTGCCGTGTGGCGTGGTCATCCCTGGGCGTGGTCGTCCCTTGGCGTGGTCGTCCCTTGGCGTGTGGCATGGTGGTCCCTTGGCGTGGTTGTCCCTTGCCGTGTGGCGTGGTCATCCCTTGGCGAGGTCATCCCTTGGCGAGGTCGTCCCTTCCCGTGTGGGGTGGTCGTCCCGGTCGTCCCTTGCCATGGTTGGCCCTTGGCGAGGTCGTCCCTTGGCGTGTGGCTTGGTCGTCCCTTGCCGTGGTCGTCCCTTGCCGTGTGGCGTGGTCGTCCCTTGCCGTGTGGCGAGGTCGTCCCTGGGCGTGGTCGTCCCTTGGCGTGTGGCTTGGTCGTCCCTTGCCGTGGTCGTCCCTTGCCGTGTGGCATGGTCGTCCCTTGCCGTGTGGCGAGGTCGTCCCTGGGCGTGGTCGTCCCTTGGCGTGTGGCTTGGTCGTCCCTTGCCGTGGTCGTCCCTTGCCGTGTGGCGTGGTCGTCCCTTGCCGTGGTCGTCCCTTGCCGTGTGGCGTGGTCGTCCCTTGCCGTGGTCGTCCCTGGGCGTGGTCGTCCCTGGGCGTGGTCGTCCATTGGCGACAACATTCTGTAGAATGAATGCCAAAATTAGGGGTTTCCATTATAAATGCCACTAAAATCTGACTGAAATTCCCCTCGGAAAAAGCTTTTGAGTCAACGGTTCCAAGGAGCTCATAACAAAGGTTAGAAAACAAAGCAGAGCTGGAATGTTGCCGAGCTCCGAGATAAGAACAAGCATCTCCCATCTATGGACACGCCGGTGATAGATTCCCTAATGACCCCGGCCTGTATGAGTTATGACAGATATGAGCCCCCGTGACACCATTATCCCCACAGCTGTCATTATGTAAGGCCGGAGACACACTTTCACATTCGGTAAGGGCATCTCCGTGTCAAGGTCCCTGCTTCCACGCTCAGGGCAGCCAAGCGGCCGGCCTCCATAACACACTGGAATGTCTTGTTTACATCCACTCCCAAATCCCAGCTGTCCAGCTCCACCACAAGTCCTGGTCCTGCAGCCCAGAACCACTGCACTTTGTCAAATAGTCTCGAAATGCAAACTCTTTGCTTTGTTTAGAGGTTTTGTTGTCTAAACCTAACTGTTGGTTTTGTTGTCTAAACCTAACTGTTGGTTTAGTTGTCTAAACCTAACTGTTGGTGTTGTTGTCTAAACCTATCTGTTGTTGTTGTTGTGTCCTTTCAGACCAACAGTATTCTGCATGTGCAGTAAACCAGAAGCGGTGAAAGGTGCGACGCCACCTCCAATACGCAGTCAGCGCTTTCCCGTCTCCTCGTTCTTTGACAAAGAAAAGCAATTGGAGGCGAATGCTCCTCATTACAGAGCTTTGACAAGAGGAGGACTCACACTGGGCTGCATGGGCCTATGGACCCACTGCAATATGAATGAACTGTCAGCTGTCTGCACAGGACCAACACAATAAAGAGGAGACGCGTGAAACATAATGCAATTCAGCATAATGTATACATTCATGCAATAAACGCTGCTTTTGTGGACTCTTATCCTCCATGTGTGGAGATTTTTTAAAAGGCTGTGTTTTGTATTAATGCCACGAATAAAAGCATGTGCAGCAAATATATGTATATATGTATATATATATATGTATATATATATACATATATATATATACATATATATATTTATAGCATGTTGGTGTTTATTGGTCGCGCCCTGGTGTGGGAAAGGCCTTGCGGACAGACTGGTGAGCTACACGTTATCATTTCATCCACTGGGAGTCTGTTTCCACTGCACCCAAACTGGAAATCTAAGAATGAACCTTCCGGTCAAAAGAGGAATCAGTTTCCCTTTTTTTCATGCTTTCAATAAGACGTTCTCTGGCAATGCAGGTAAACACATGGCACGCAACATTAATAACTGTGATCACATATCTCTGTTGGGAACACAGTTCACAGTGAACAGCTGCCTCAGTCTTTGTGTTCAATACAATAGGGAGCCCAGAGGAATGTTACACACACACACGCACACACACACACACACACACACACACACACACACACACACACACCTAAAAGTGTACACAGAAGAAGTCTGAGGAGGAAAAAATGTCTCACCTCTGCAACAGGATTGTAAAGTTAAGTTTAGGAGAGCTTTAAAAAGAGACGGCGTGTCCCAAAGAGAACGTTTGCCACTACGTAGAATGTAATGAGACACACCCATGTGTGTGTGTGTGTGTCTGTGTGTGTGTGTGTTACATGATGGATAACAGAATATAGACCTGGAAAGTGAGAAAATGACCAGTTAGCTGTGATTACAAGCCTCCAGCCTGAGGTCCTGCCTCTCTGAAGGACTTCTTTCCAGAGGTCTCTCCAAACTCCGGCTCCATCCATCACCGGGATCTCTATTATGGGCGAGCTCCCTGCTGTGGTCGAGGACCGTGATAACGAGACAGCGTGGAAACAGATGTGTGGGAAAGTGAGACGAGTGGAAAGCTGCAGAATAAGCCCCAGAAAAGGTGAGCAAACACTTTGTTTAAGTGGAGAAGTTTAAGGTTCAAGAACGAGGAAGAGCACGAAATGCAATCTATTGGCTTCACGTACCGGGACACGAAGTGTCTGTTTGTTTGAGAGGACATAACTTTAATAACAAAAGTTAGGTTTTAATAACAACTAATGAAAAATATCATGCTTACAGTTAGGTTTAGTCAACACAACCATGAACAGTTAGTTAGGTTTAGTTGATTAAACCATGAACATAAACCACAACTCGGTGTCGAGCACCAGTCTTTATGGAGTCCAGTTTCTCGCCCACCAAAACTCTTTTTGGATTTCATAACTGTGATGACGGTTTCACAAGCTGCCCAATGCTCCCCAATACACCCCCAAGTTAGCCCCCACTTCACCCCCAATACACCCTCACTAGACCCCACTACAGCCCCAATACACCCCAATACACCCTCACTAGACCCCCAATACACCCCAATATACCCCAATACACCCCCACTACACCCCCAATACACCCCAATATACCCTCACTACAGCCCCAATACACCCCAATACACCCTCACTAGACCCCACTACAGCCCCAATACACCCCAATACACCCCCAAGTTAGCCCCCACTTCACCCCCAATACACCCCAATATACCCTCACTACACCCCCAATACACCCCAATACACCCTCACTAGACCCCACTACAGCCCCAATACACCCCAATACACCCCCAATACACCCCAATATACCCTCACTACAGCCCCAATACACCCCAAAACACCCTCACTACACCCCCAATACACCCTCACTACACCCCCAATATACCCTCACTACACCCCCAATACACCCTCACTACACCCCCAATATACCCTCACTACACCCCCAATACACCCTCACTACACCCCCAATACACCCTCACTACACCCCCAATATACCCTCACTACACCCCCAATACACCCTCACTACACCCCCAATATACCCTCACTACACCCCCAATACACCCTCACTACACCCCCAATATACCCTCACTACAGCCCCAATACACCCCAATACACCCTCACTAGACCCCACTACAGCCCCAATACACCCCAATACACCCCCAAGTTAGCCCCCACTTCACCCCCAATACACCCCAATATACCCTCACTACACCCCAAATACACCCCAATACACCCTCACTAGACCCCACTACAGCCCCAATACACCCCAATACACCCCCAATACACCCCAATATACCCTCACTACAGCCCCAATACACCCCAAAACACCCTCACTACACCCCCAATACACCCTCACTACACCCCCAATATACCCTCACTACACCCCCAATACACCCTCACTACACCCCCAATATACCCTCACTACACCCCCAATACACCCTCACTACACCCCCAATATACCCTCACTACACCCCCAATACACCCTCACTACACCCCCAATATACCCTCACTACACCCCCAATACACCCTCACTACACCCCCAATATACCCTCACTACACCCCCAATACACCCTCACTACACCCTCACTACACCCCCAATACACCCCAATATACCCTCACTACACCCCCAATACACCCTCACTACACCCTCACTACACCCCCAATACACCCCAATACACCCTCACTAGACCCCACTACAGCCCCAATACACCCCAATACACCCTCACTACACCCCCAATACACCCTCACTACACCCCCAATATACCCTCACTACACCCCCAATATACCCTCACTACACCCCCAATATACCCTCACTACACCCCCAATATACCCTCACTACACCCCCAATACACCCTCACTACACCCCCAATATACCCTCACTACACCCCCAATACACCCTCACTACACCCCCAATATACCCTCACTACACCCTCAATACACCCTCACTACACCCCCAATATACCCTCACTACACCCCCAATACACCCTCACTACACCCCCAATACACCCTCACTACACCCTCAATACACCCTGACTACACCCTCAATATACCCCCAATACACCCCCACTACACCCTCAATACACCCTCACTACAGCCCCAATATACCCTCACTACACCCCCAATACACCCTCACTACACCCCCAATATACCCTCACTACACCCTCAATACACCCTCACTACACCCCCAATATACCCTCACTACACCCCCAATACACCCTCACTACACCCCCAATACACCCTCACTACACCCCCAATACACCCTGACTACACCCTCAATATACCCCCAATACACCCCCACTACACCCTCAATACACCCTCACTACAGCCCCAATATACCCTCACTAGACCCCCAATACACCCTCACTACACCCCCAATACACCCTCACTAGACCCCCAATACACCCTCACTAGACCCCCAATACACCCCCACTACACCCCCAATACACCCTCACTAGACCCCCACTACACCCCCAATACACCTTCACTAGACCCTCACTAGACCCCCACTCCACCCTCAATACACCTTCACTAGACCCTCACTAGACCCCCACTCCACCCTCAATACACCTTCACTAGACCCTCACTAGACCCCCACTCCACCCTCACTACACCCTCACTAGACCCTCACTAGACCCTCACTAGACCCCCACTCCCCTTGGATCCCCTCTGGGTTTGACTTCCAGTGTTTAATCACATGACCCCTCCGGCTGTCCGTCATCTTTGGTTTCGGCACAGTCACGCATTTCAGGCCAATTCACAGCTGGTGTTCCTGGCTCACCTCTCTACCTTCTGCTTAATGTTTCCTTTGAGTGAAGGACTTCTTCAACTTTCTTCTTCTTTTCACCCCAAAGGGACCGTGAGCACCTTGTTGTCTCGCTTGTGTTTCCCCTGCTGTCGGGAGGGGAAGTGTGATGAAGTCACCTTTTCTTTGCTGGTTTCTGTCTCCACCTCCTCCTCCTCTTCTTCCTCCTCCTCCTCTTCCTCCTCCTCCTCTTCCTCCTCCTCCACCTCCTCCTCCTCCTCCACCTCCTCTCCTCCTCCTCCTCCTCCTCCTCCACCTCCTCCTCCTCCTCCTCCTCTTCATCCTCCACCTCCTCCTCCTCCTCTTCCTCCTCCTCCTCTTCATGCTCCACCTCCTCCTCCTCCTCTTCCTCCACCTCCTCCTCCTCCTCTTCCTCCTCCTCCTCCTCCTCCTCTTCCTTCTCCTCCACCTCCTCCTCCTCCTCCACCTCCTCTCCTCCTCCTCCTCCTCCACCTCCTCCTCCTCCTCCTCTTCATCCTCCACCTCCTCCTCCTCCTCCTCCTCCTCCTCTTCCTCCTCCTCCTCCTCTTCCTCCACCTCCTCCTCCTCTTCCTCCTCCTCCTCCTCCTCTTCCTCCTCCTCTTCCTCCTCCTCCACCTCCACCTCCTCCTCCTCCTCCTCCTCCTCCTCCTCCTCCTCCTCCTCCTCCTCCTCCTCCACCTCCTCCTCCACCTCCTCCTCCTCCTCTTCATCCTCCACCTCCTCCTCCTCCTCCTCCTCCACCTCCTCCTCTTCCTCCTCCACCTCCTCCTCCTCCTCTTCCTCCTCCTCCTCTTCCTCCTCCTCCTCCTCTTCATCCTCCTCCTCCTCCTCCACCTCCTCCACCTCCTCCTCCTCCTCCACCTCCTCCTCCTCCTCCTCCTCCTCTTCATCCTCCACCTCCTCCTCCTCCTCCTCCTCCTCCTCCTCTTCCTCCTCCTCCACCTCCTCCTCCTCCTCCTCCTCCTCCTCTTCCTCCTTCTCCACCTCCACCTCCTCCTCCTCCTCCTCCTCCTCCTGCTTTTGTGCACACGGGTGATTGTTTGACGAGGTTACAGGAAGGTCAGATCCAAAATCAATGAGGAAACGTCTCCGCTGCTCCGAACTCCTATTTGTGCCGAGCAGGATCCTCAGAGAGGATATCAGGAACACAAGCGAGCGGGAGGATCGTTAACATGACGGATGGGATGGAGGGAGAGGAAGAGGAAGAGAGAGGAAGAGGAAGAGGAAGAGGGAGGAAGAGGAAGAGGGATGAGAGCTCTGCGAAACGTGAACCGCCGAGCTGACATGAAGAAGAGCGTTGTGCTCCGTGAAGAATGTTTTCCTCTGGATCCGTTAAACGAGTATTGCATGTTCAGTTTCATACGGCAGAAATAGGTATATGAATATATATATATATATATATATATATATATATATATATATAGTGTGGACATGTAAAATGCTCATAGCCGTTAACATTCTCAGGCTCCTTGCCAAGACATTGTTCCCAGAAGGCCAGCGAGGTGTCGGAGTGTTTCCTATAATACAATACGTTTATGCTCATGATGAACTGAGACTTTATTACTTTATTACCTTATTACCCTGTCGAGAAACAAGTGTTAAATGTTATAAAGAAACACTATTTTATTTGGCTGATAAATATTTACTCACTTGGACATTTGTAACACTTCCTGTTTGTAAAGCAGCTCAAAACTAACTGTTCTTCTTTGTGTGAAATCACTAAACATGTAAATAGTGTTTTTATCTTTCTGGTGGTTTCATCTCATTTTTATTGCATCGAAGTTTGAGCTTTTTTAATATTGGTGCTGTAATTGCCAATATCCTGATGGAAATGGCACAAATTAATAAAATAGCGGTATTTGAAAAGCAGGCGGGGGGGGGGGGGCAGCTCATTTCAGAAGACACCCAAGGAGGTTTTTTTGTTGTTGATAAAAGCAACACAATGCAATAAAGTCCAGAGTGTCTCGGTGCCTCGTGGGAACCCTCAGGGGGGGGTTGTTTTAATGTGTCCTCCCCTCGGAGCGGATATTACAGACTGGAAGCATATCGACAGTTTATAAAACCTCACTGATTATGAGCAGCGTGCGCCCCGCGGCGTTCACGTTATTCTGTCCGGCGATGCAGATCCAGGACCTCCAGGACCTCCAGGACCTCCAGGACCTCCGGGACCTTGTGTCATTCATTAGACCCGAGCACCTTCAAAGCGGCGGGATGGGGATGGAACCCGGGAGCAGAGGCTGTAGAGGAAGGTAACAGACGCCTTATTGTTATGTTATATTGTTTCTATGGAGAACATAACCAGAAGGAACCAGAAGGAACCAACCGGAGCACTTTAATCTAACATGGCGACAGCCGTAATCCAAGATGGCGACGGCCTTTATCGGGAGTCTTCGGGGACAAGAAGACTGAACTCTGGGGTATCCCGGTCCGTGGCTGGGCAAGGTTTTGGGTGCTTGTGGGTAATGGAACCACTTCCCTAAAGAGCATTTAATGGAATTATGAGCCGGCCTCTAGAAAGACTTATCTGTTTAGGGGGGGGGGGGGGGGGGGGGGCTCTTGTTTTGTTTA
>NC_046969.1:26156371-26163871 GCF_009769545.1 Cyclopterus lumpus | reverse complement strand
CTTTGTTGTGGAGCATCTTTGTTATGGAGCATCTTTGTTGTAGAGCATCTTTGGTGTAGAGCATCTTTGTTATGGAGCATCTTTGTTGTAGAGCATCTTTGTTGTAGAGCATCTTTGTTATGGAGCATCTTTGTTATGGAGCATCTTTGTTGTAGAGCATCTTTGTTGTAGAGCATCTTTGTTGTAGAGCATCTTTGTTATGGAGCATCTTTGTTGTGGAGCATCTTTGTTGTAGTCCAGCTTTGTTGTAGAGCATCTTTGTTGTAGAGCATTTTTGTTGTAGAGCATCTTTGTTGTAGTCCAGCTTTGTTGTAGAGCATCTTTGTTGTAGTTCAGCTTTGTTGTAGAGCATCTTTGTTGTAGAGCATCTTTGTTGTAGAGCATCTTTGTTGTAGTTCAGCTTTGTTGTAGTTCAGCTTTGTTGTAGTTCAGCTTTGTTGTAGTCCAGCTTTGTTGTAGAGCATCTTTGTTGTAGTTCAGCTCTGTTATGGAGCATCTTTGTTGTAGAGCATCTAACTTACTCGCTAGATTTCTGAACCTTTGTAGCTTGTGAGGCTTCTTTCTTTCTTCATAATCTGGCGTACTCTTTCTCAAGAATAATAACCCTCGTTGTAACGGAGGGTCCAATGAGGAACTCTGAGCTCGGCTTCCTTTTATTTTCTCAAAATGTGTCACAAGGTGTCCACCAACTAGAGCTGCACACTAAACATGAATATAACTGCTGGGATATGCGTTATATTTACGCCATCGGCAGTAATTATGATATATCAAAGGGAGGAAAAGATTACAAGTCCATATTTTTGATTTTCCGAGCCTAAAGTGAGGAACTCCAGTTTAACTTTGAGGGTAACATGACTCTGAAGCAGCCGAGTGGATGCTGACAGTTTCATCTCCTCATGGAAACACGTGTGTGACCTTAAAACAGTGAATCCAACACACACACACACACACACACACACACACATTCATTCTGGAGACGTTAATACGGCTGACATGAACGTACAGTGAACGACACGCCGTTACTTTGCTTTATGCTCGGCAGTAAAAGCTCGACCGGTTCACGTCATACGTTGACGTGAAAGGAATGTGGAGCCCTCTCACCGGCTCTCACGCTCGTGTTCGCCCGACGTGTTTACGATGTTGCGTTCAGGGTGTCTTGTGGCGCTCGCCGTCTGGGCCCAGACCGGCTGACCTCCGGCCACGTGTCACGGGGGCAGCTCGGTTGCGTGTGAAAGAGAAAGAAGTTCGACGAGAGCCGTGTGCTCTGGCTCTGGGAGGACGGCGGTCAGCCTCCGCTCCGCCTTCCTGCTCCACAATAACCGGCGTGCCGCCGCGGCTGCCAGAGCCGCAGCTCTTATAGAGGAAACCGTGACCAGCTGGGACGCAGCTGCCTACACTTGACACTCCGGCATCTCTGAATTATCTCATTCGGCGTGGCGTCCTCGAGCCTGGATGCTCTTCTTTTTTCTTTTTCATCGAGCTCCATCCAATCTATTATCTGCCACCCTCTTTTTTGAACCTTTTGCTTCCCCACCCCCGAAACACCGAGCGGTACGGACCGTCAACAGAAAACCACATGGAATTCCCCGGCGCTTGGGAACATGTCAAGTCTGGGAAGGGGAAAGCTTAAAGACTGGACTTTCTCTGCGTGCTACTGTGTGGATTTGTTTGTCGGGTTTGCGGCGCGTGGGCTGCGAAGCGTATTTCAGTCAACCGGTGATCAGCGAGCGATCTAATTACACACTAATCAATCAAAGAGTAATGAGTCTGCTGGCCGGGTGTGGCCCGCTCCACGTCTAATCCACGGCATGTGTTTAAGGGTATTTCCACAAGCCTCACTTGTTTGACTTCACGGGCCAAACTTCGACCTCGTTCCCATTCGACCTTTTGATCAAAGTGTTCCGGCCCGGAGGACATCGAGTGTTTCGGATCAGAGAGGAAACGTTGAGGCACAAATATTGTTTTCGTTGGACTTTTATTTTTGCATTAGAAAGCTGAACCCAGACCAAATGTTGGTCTTCTGCATTCCTGCAATCCGCGGAAAAAGATGAGCGTGAAAAGTTTACATTGTGTTAATAATGTAACAACAAAGTGGCACAGCAATGTAGTGCAACAATGTTACTTAATGTAACAAAGTTACTTAATGAAACAATGTTACTTAATGTAACAATGTTACTTAATGTAACAATGTTACTTAATGTAACATTGTTACTTAATGCAACAATGTTACTTAATGAAACAATGTTACTTAATGCAACAACGTTACTTAATGCAACAACGTTACTTAATGAAACAATGTTACTTAATGTAACAACGTTACTTAATGCAACAACGTTACTTAATGAAACAATGTTACTTAATGCAACAACGTTACTTAATGAAACAATGTTACTTAATGTAACAATGTTACTTAATGAAACAACGTTACTTAATGTAACAATGTTACTTAATGAAACAATGTTACTTAATGCAACAACGTTACTTAATGCAACAACGTTACTTAATGAAACAATGTTACTTAATGTAACAATGTTACTTAATGCAACAACGTTACTTAATGTAACAATGTTACTTAATGAAACAATGTTACTTAATGCAACAACGTTACTTAATGCAACAACGTTACTTAATGTAACAATGTTACTTAATGAAACAATGTTACTTAATGCAACAATGTTACTTAATGAAACAATGTTACTTAATGAAACAATGTTACTTAATGCAACAACGTTACTTAATGAAACAATGTTACTTAATGAAACAATGTTACTTAATGAAACAATGTTACTTAATGCAACAACGTTACTTAATGAAACAATGTTACTTAATGAAACAATGTTACTTAATGCAACAATGTCACTTAATGTAACAATGTTACTTAATTCAACAACTTTACTTCCTGCAACAACGTTACTTAATGTAACAATGTTACTTAATGCAACAACGTTACTTAATGAAACAACGTTACTTAATGTAACAATGTTACTTAATGCAACAACGTTACTTAATGAAACAATGTTACTTAATGAAACAATGTTACTTAATGCAACAATGTTACTTAATGTAACAATGTTACTTAATGCAACAACTTTACTTCCTGCAACAATGTTACTTAATGAAACAATGTTACTTAATGTAACAATGTTACTTAATGCAACAACGTTACTTAATGTAACAATGTTACTTAATGCAACAATGTTACTTAATGTAACAATGTTACTTAATGCAACAACTTTACTTCCTGCAACAACGTTACTTAATGAAACAATGTTACTTAATGTAACAATGTTACTTAATGCAACAACGTTACTTAATGTAACAATGTTACTTAATGAAACAATGTTACTTAATGTAACAATGTTACTTAATGCAACAACTTTACTTCCTGCAACAACGTTACTTAATGTAACAATGTTACTTAATGTAACAATGTTACTTAATGTAACAACGTTACTTAATGCAACAACGTTACTTAATGAAAAAATGTTACTTAATGCAACAACTTTACTTCCTGCAACAACATTACTTAATGTAACAATGTTACTTAATGCAACAACTTTACTTAATGAAACAATGTTACTTAATGTAACAATGTTACTTAATGCAACAACGTTACTTAATGCAACAACGTTACTTAATGAAACAATGTTACTTAATGTAACAATGTTACTTAATGCAACAACTTTACTTCCTGCAACAATGTTACTTAATGAAACAATGTTACTTAATGTAACAATGTTACTTAATGAAACAATGTTACTTAATGAAACAATGTTACTTAATGCAACAACGTTACTTAATGTAACAATGTTACTTAATGTAACAATGTTACTTAATGTAACAATGTTACTTAATGCAACAACTTTACTTCCTGCAACAACGTTACTTAATGTAACAATGTTACTTAATGAAACAATGTTACTTAATGTAACAATGTTACTTAATGCAACAACTTTACTTCCTGCAACAACGTTACTTAATGTAACAATGTTACTTAATGAAACAATGTTACTTAATGTAACAATGTTACTTAATGCAACAACGTTATTTAATGAAACAATGTTACTTAATGTAACAATGTTACTTAATTCAACAACGTTACTTAATATAACAATGTTACTTAATGTAACAACATTACTTAATGAAACAACTTTACTTACTGCAAAAACGTTACTTAATGTAACAATGTTACTTAATGTAACAATGTTACTTAATGTAACAACATTACTTAATGTAACAACATTACTTAATGAAACAACTTTACTTCCTGCAACAACGTTACTTAATGTAACAATGAGACTTGATGTAACAACGTTACTTAATGAAACAACTTTACTTAATGTAACAACGGGTCTTAACATAACAATGTTACTTACCGTAACAATATTACTTAATGTAACAATGTTACTTAATGAAACAACTTTAGTTAATGTAACAATGTTACTTAATGAAACAACTTTAGTTAATGTAACAACAATACTTAATGAAACAACGTTACTTAATGTAACAATGTTACTTAATGTAACAACGGGACTTAATGTAACAATGTTACTTTATGTAACAATGTTACTTAATGTAACAATGCAACTTAATATAACAATGTTACTTACCGTAACAACGTTACTTAATGTAACAATGAGACTTAATGTAACAACGTTACTTAATGTAACAATGGGACTTAACGTAACAATGTTACTTAATGTAACAATCTTACTTAATGTAACAATGTTACTTAATGTAACAATGAGACTTAATGTAACAATGTTACTTAATGTAACAATGGGACTTAATGTAACAATGTTACTTACTGTAACAATGTTACTTAATGTAACAATGGGACTCAATGTAACAATGGGACTAAATGTAACATAGGGTCTCAATGTAACAATGGGTCTCAATGTAACAATGGGTCTCAATGTAACAATGTTACTTAATGTAACAATGAGATGAATGCAAAGTAAACATCCACATCTAAGGACTTTGTGGTTTTCAGAAACACACAATACCAACATGTTTTCCTGGCGAAGGGGCCTGAAGGTTCAAGCATACTTTCCCACGGTAACGTTAAAAATGCCTTCCTGTGAACCAGAGGGCCCTCCTTCACATTGCAAGGTATATAGAGAACAATGAATGCATGAACCTCGTAAAACATTCGTTTGGGGTCAAAGACGAGAAGAAGAGCAGCGCTCTGCTTTTCCTGCTCCGCCAGACAACCTCTGCCAGGTTTTCTCAAGTGCTTTTTTATCCCCCCCCCCCCCCCCCCCCCCCCCCCCTTGTAACTCTGCTGTGTTGGTGTGGTTCTCTCGTGACATTTCTGTAATCAAAGCCAAATGGCATATCCCTCTATTAGCCCCGCAGCTGCTTGCGTTTAATTCCATACAATCAAAGTGTCCCGTTCAGCTGCTCGCTGTCACAGCTACCAAAAGCCATTTGTCCCGACGGAGATGAAAGCAGCATTTATGACCAGCGGAGATGTTCCTTGTGTTGTTGTCACAGAGTTAAGATGTATTCAGGGAAAGAACATATAACATTTCTACAGTGAAGGATAATACTTTCCAAACCCGCAGAAAGCACTCGTTTTCAGATGGAGCCACAGAGCCCCCCGTCTCCAAGACGACCTGAAGACACACAGCCCGGGTGTCACCTGATATTCTGACCCCCCCCCCCGTGTCACAGGTTCCTCCAGATGGGCTTTCCTTTTCTTTTTACCGAAACTCGTGACCTTTAGAGAGCGATGATGTGTGATCCCATTGTTTTTGTTTTCAGCCCCCGCTTCCTGTTTTGACTGGGTCACATGTGTGCCAACGCACGTGCATGAGCTCATACCTTCACATGCACAAGCTCATCATACCTTCACGTGCATGAGCTCATACCTTCACGTGCATGAGCGCATACCTTCACGTGCATGAGCTCATACCTTCACGTGCATGAGCTCATACCCCTTCACGTGCATGAGCTCATACCTTCACGTGCATGAGCTCATACCTTCACGTGCATGAGCTCATACCCCTTCACGTGCATGAGCTCATACCTTCACGTGCATGAGCGCATACCTTCACGTGCACAAGCTCATACCTTCACGTGCATGAGCTCATACCTTCACGTGCATGAGCGCATACCTTCACGTGCACGAGCTCATACCTTCAAGTGCACAAGCTCATACCTTCACGTGCACAAGCTCATACCTTCACAATTTATTTATTCATTATTTTATTTAAATTGATTTAACCAGGAAAAGCCTCATTGAGATTAAAGATCTCCTTTTTAAGTGTCCCGGCCAAGACAGCAAAAGCACATTTAACAAAGTTTCAGACATAAAACATAAAACAGTGACAGACAATAAAAACTTTAGTAAAACCAAAACTAAGACTCAAGTCATCACATCCCAGTTCACACAGGTCAGAGAAACATCTACAACCAGATGAACCTTCCTCCAAATCTCTTTTTAAAACCACCTAAAGAGACCGGCTCCCGTAGACCAGATTCCAAGGAGGAGCAAACCTAAAAGCCCTTTTCCCCATTTCCAGACGGACGTTAGTGACAGATAGCAAGAGGAGGCCTTGCTCATGGGTCACAGAGCGAAGACGGTAGCTTCCAGCATTTTTCTGATGAATTAACGTACATAGATAAGATGGAAGTACGTTAAGGGGCCTTGTAAATAAGGACATGCCAATGATTCAGTCTACGGATGGACTGCAGTCCAACCAACCCTAGCATACAGGGAGGCATGGTGAGAAAGAGCCTTAAGATTGGTTATGAACCTCAATGCTCCATGGTAGACCGTATCTAAGGAGTGGAGACATTGAGAAGATGCATGCATATATAAAACATCACCATAATCCATCACAGACATAAAAGTAGCAGCAACAAGTCTCTTGTTAGCATCAAAAGAAAAGCAAGACTTATTTCTGAAATAGAAACCCAGCCTCAGCTTCAACTTCTCCACAAGTTGATGAATGTGAGGTTTAAAAGAGAGAGAATCATCAATTAAGAATCCCAAGTATTTATGTGACGATACAGACTCAATCACAGTGTAATTATAGCTGGAAGGTTCAGTTGCTTTTTCTTTGAGTTTGTAAACATCATCAGCTTTGTTCTCAGGATTCAAAATTGATTTCAACTCATAAAAAGTGTTTTGAACAGTATCAAAGGCTTTTTGCAACTGAAAGAGAGCCTGATGCTGTGTAGGAGCAGAGCAGTAAATAACAGTGTCATCTGCATAAAAGTGAACATTTGCATTTGGCACACTTTGACCGATACCGTTTCTATAAATTGTGAATAAAAGTGGTCCTAGGACCGAACCCTGGGGCACGCCCTTTATTACATTAAGAGCGCTACACGTGATGCCTCCAGCCTGGACACACTGTGATCTGTTTGATGTTCAAACCAACAGACGGTTTGTTCTGACCAATAGAAGTCTGTGCTTCATTATTAGCTCATTATGAGCTCATACCTTCACGTGCACAAGCTCATACATTCACGTGCACAAGCTCATACCTT
>NC_046969.1:26131371-26151371 GCF_009769545.1 Cyclopterus lumpus | reverse complement strand
GTGTGTGTGTGTGTGTGTGTGTGCATGCGTGTGTGTGTGTGTGTGGGTGTGTGTGACTATGTGTGTGTGTGTGTGTGTGTGTGTGCGTGTGTGTGTGCGTGTGTGTGATTATGTGTGTGTGTGTGTGTGTGTGACTATGTGTGTGTGTGTGTGTGTGTGTGTGACTATGTGTGTGTGTGTGTGAGTGTGTGTGTGTGTGTGTGTGCAGTACTTCAATATCATGTTCATTTAAGTTTTCATGATGCAAATGCAAAAGCAGGTTTGGGCATAAACATATCAATTATTAAACACACACACACACACACATTATATACAGTTTATGAATATGCCCGCAGGACCTTTCTTTGTGTCTTTTATTGCAAACTGTAGTGAATCAATATTTTAAAAGTATGAAGGCGTCTTCTCACTCGCTCTCTCTTTTATTTTTATTCTCTTTCTTATAATTTCTTTATGAGATAATAAGATCAGAAATGCAGAAGTTGCAGCTCTGGCTTTCTTCATTTCAGGGTTTTTGTTTTTGTTTAGTAACGTTCTTTATTCTTGGGGGGGGGGGGGGGGGGGCTGCCCCCATACATCACCCTAATACCTACATTAAAGTTTAAAATGCCATCTTTCTGACTATTATTATTATTCTGTCATCTGATCAACATTTCCTCTTATGAATCATGTGAAAAGTTCCTCAAATGAAAGTCATGTTCAGACTGAAACACGAGAGGAAGTCATCAGCGTCTCGTGACTTCACTTCCTGAAGAATCTCGCCGTCTCTCCAGTTCGACATTTTTGTTGCGTTTTCGTGTAAATGATCTTCTTCATGATGACGAGCGTTGTCATGACAACGAAACAAACGTCTTTGTTCACTCGCTGTCCGTTCTTTCTTTGTCTCTGTCTTTGTATCTCTGCCTCTTTGTATCTCTGTCTCTATCTCTCTCTTTGTATCATTAACACTTTGTCTCTTTGTTTCTTTGTCTCTTTGTATTACTGTCTCTCTGTTTCTTTATATCAGTGTCTCTTTGTTTCGTTTTCTCCCTGTGTCATTGTCTCTTTGTCTTTCTACCTCTTTGTCTCTTTGTCTCTTTGACGCTCTGTCTCTTTGTTTCTCTGTATCATTGTCTCTTTGTCTCCCTGTCTCTTTGTCTCTCTGCCTCTCTGTATCATTGTCTCCATGTCTCCCTGTCTCCTTGTCTCTCTGTCTCCCTGTCTCGTTATATCTCTGCCTCTTTGTCTCTTTGTATCTCTGTCTCCCTGTCTCTTTGTATCTCTGCCTCTGTCGCTTTGTATCTCTGTCTCCCTGTCTCCATGTCTCCCTGTCTCCTTGTCTCTCTGTCTCCCTGTCTCTTTGTATCTCTGCCTCTCTGTCTCTTTGTATCTCTGTCTCCATGTCTCCCTGTCTCCTTGTCTCTCTGTCTCCCTGTCTCTTTGTAGCTCTGCCTCTCTGTCTCTTTGTATCTCTGTCTCCCTGTCTCTTTGTCTCCCTGTCTCTCTGTCTCCAATCAGAGTGATACGCGTCCCTACATACGCTCTTCGTTGTAATGTGAGTTCAGAGCTTCTGATAAAACTTCCCTTGTGTTTAACTCGTTGGATTTACAAACCTTTTGTGTCGAGCGTCTTCTTCTCCCTCCGGTCGGCTCGCTGTGAGAATAACTTCTTTTCTTCTTCCTCTCGAGGCAGAGCAGCAGCACTCAATCAAACCCCGGCGTGAACCTGGACTGTGACGCCAGTTCAAAGCTTGCCGCTCTGCCCCCGCATCACTCAGGAGAGTCCGATCACCTCTGTCCCCCCCCCCTCCCCCCACCCCCCTCCCCCCCCTGGCCCCCCGCCTCCCTCGCTGGCATCCGTCTTCTCTCCATATATCACAGGTGAGCGCTGGCCATAAAGAGGATCGCTCTGCAGGGAGACGGAGCATCCATTTCCACCCTGAAACCGGATTCAGGTGCTGCCTGCTCTGCTCTCCATGGGCATCCAGTGAGGGATTACTCCCCCCCCCCCCCCCCCCCCCCCCCCCCCCACTGCCCTTTCCTATCTACTGCACGGCCTTCAGACTCACCCAGAAAGACACAACACAGGAACACTTTCAGTCCTTGTGTGGAGGTTGATTTCAGTGTTCAAAAGAGGTATTTTAGAGATTGAGACCATAAATAACGTTAATAATGTTTACTGAGGGAATAAATCAAGAGAAGTAGAGTCATTTATATAGACTTCTATACAACCAGAGGAGTCGCCCCTGGTGGTCAGGAGAGAGAATGCAGCTTTAACACATGAAGCATAGACTTCTATACAACCAGAGGAGTCGCCCCTGGTGGTCAGGAGAGAGAATGCAGCTTTAACACATGAAGCATAGACTTCTATACAACCAGAGGAGTCGCCCCCTGGTGGTCAGTATAGAGAATGCAGCTTTAACACATGAAGCATAGACTTCTATACAACCAGAGGAGTCACCCCCTGGTGGTCAGGAGAGAGAATGCAGCTTTAACACATGAAGCATAGACTTCTATACAACCAGAGGAGTCGCCCCCTGGTGGTCAGGAGAGAGAATGCAGCTTTAACACATGAAACATAGACTTCTATACAACCAGAGTCGCCCCCTGGTGGTCAGGAGACAGAATGCAGCTTTAACACATGAAGCATAGACTTCTATACAACCAGAGGAGTCGCCCCCTGGTGGTCAGGAGAGAGAATGCAGCTTTAACACATGAAGCATAGACTTCTATACAACCAGAGGAGTCGCCCCCTGGTGGTCAGGAGACAGAATGCAGCTTTAACACATGAAGCATAGACTTCTATACAACCAGAGGAGTCACCCCCTGGTGGTCAGGAGAGAGAATGCAGCTTGAACACATGAAGCATAGACTTCTATACAACTTCCCTGTTGCCTGCTTGTCTATTACGTGACGTATTGATTGGCTTCTGTTACTCGTCCATTTTTCACTTTTCCTCCGGGGATTCATCGAGACATAATGTGCTCTCCAGAATTGTTGCCATAAGGCTTTGTGTTCAAATCCCCACTTTCTTTTTCTTTTCTTGGGGATAAGAATGGTGCCGTCACTTTGCCGTCGGTGTGTGTGTTGAGGAGCTGTGAGAGCCGGTAACGCTTCATTGGACTCACGGTGCTAAAAGCCGGAGTCACAGGAACGATGATCACGGCTGAGAGGACGACCCGGCAGAGGAAACCTTCGTGGGGGAAGAAGAGCTGGAGGAGCTGCTGTGTGTGACTGCAACTCACAGTGAGGGAGAGGAAGGGAAAAGAAAGACATGTATATATTCACATATATATATATATTTATATATATACAGTATATGTATATAAATAGTTAGTTTCAACGTTTCACACCGAAGCAAACACTTTGCAGTTATCTGCAAAAAAAGCACACAGACAAAGTATTATAAATGTAACTATTTAGCCATGAAAGGAATTGCCTTTTAAATAAAGCTTTGGATTGTAATTACCAAAAGTTTCCTCATTATGTTTCTGCATACAATCCAGCTTTACACCCCGTTACAACAGCAGCTTTACACCCCGTTACAACAGCAGCTTTACACCCCGTTACAACAGCAGCTTTAGACCTCGTTACAACAGCAGCTTTACACCCCGTTACAACGGCAGCTTTACACCCCGTTACAACAGCAGCTTTAGACCTCGTTACAACAGCAGCTTTACACCCCGTTACAACGGCAGCTTTACACCCCGTTACAACAGCAGCTTTACACCCCGTTACAACAGCAGCTTTACACCCCGTTACAACAGCAGCTTTAGACCTCGTTACAACAGCAGCTTTACACCCCGTTACAACAGCAGCTTTAGACCTCGTTACAACAGCAGCTTTAGACCTCGTTACAACAGCAGCTTTACACCTCGTTACAACAGCAGCTTTACACCCCGTTACAACAGCAGCTTTACACCCCGTTACAACAGCAGCTTTATACCCCGTTACAACAGCAGCTTTACACCCCGTTACAACAGCAGCTTTACACCCCGTTACAACAGCAGCTCAGCAGCTTTACACCCCGTTACAACAGCAGCTCAGCAGCTTTACACCCCGTTACAACAGCAGCTTTACACCCCGTTACAACGGCAGCTTTACACCCCGTTACAACAGCAGCTTTACACCCCGTTACAACAGCAGCTCAGCAGCTTTACACCCCGTTACAACAGCAGCTCAGCAGCTTTACACCCCGTTACAACAGCAGCTTTACACCCCGTTACAACGGCAGCTTTACACCCCGTTACAACAGCAGCTTTACACCCCGTTACAACGGCAGCTTTACACCCTGTTACAACAGCAGCTTTACACCCCGTTACAACAGCAGCTTTACACCCCGTTACAACAGCAGCTCAGCAGCTTTACACCTCGTTACAACAGCAGCTTTACACCCCGTTACAACAGCAGCTTTACACCCCGTTACAACAGCAGCTCAGCAGCTTTACACCCCGTTACAACAGCAGCTTTACACCCCGTTACAACGGCAGCTTTACACCCCGTTACAACGGCAGCTTTACACCCTGTTACAACAGCAGCTTTACACCCCGTTACAACAGCAGCTTTACACCCCGTTACAACGGCAGCTTTACACCCCGTTACAACAGCAGCTTTACACCCCGTTACAACAGCAGCTTTATACCCCGTTACAACAGCAGCTTTACACCCCGTTACAACAGCAGCTCAGCAGCTTTACACCCCGTTACAACAGCAGCTTTACACCCCGTTACAACGGCAGCTTTACACCCCGTTACAACGGCAGCTTTACACCCCGTTACAACAGCAGCTTTACACCCCGTTACAACAGCAGCTTTACACCCCGTTACAACGGCAGCTTTACACCCCGTTACAACAGCAGCTTTACACCCCGTTACAACAGCAGCTTTAGACCTCGTTACAACAGCAGCTTTACACCCCGTTACAACAGCAGCTTTACACCCCGTTACAACAGCAGCTTTACACCCCGTTACAACAGCAGCTCAGCAGCTTTACACCTCGTTACAACAGCAGCTTTACACCCCGTTACAACAGCAGCTTTACACCCCGTTACAACAGCAGCTCAGCAGCTTTACACCCCGTTACAACAGCAGCTTTACACCCCGTTACAACGGCAGCTTTACACCCCGTTACAACGGCAGCTTTACACCCTGTTACAACAGCAGCTTTACACCCCGTTACAACAGCAGCTTTACACCCCGTTACAACGGCAGCTTTACACCCCGTTACAACAGCAGCTTTACACCCCGTTACAACAGCAGCTTTATACCCCGTTACAACAGCAGCTTTACACCCCGTTACAACAGCAGCTTTACACCCCGTTACAACAGCAGCTTTACACCCCGTTACAACGGCAGCTTTACACCCCGTTACAACAGCAGCTCAGCAGCTTTACACCCCGTTACAACAGCAGCTTTACACCCCGTTACAACGGCAGCTTTACACCCCGTTACAACGGCAGCTTTACACCCTGTTACAACAGCAGCTTTACACCCCGTTACAACAGCAGCTTTACACCCCGTTACAACGGCAGCTTTACACCCCGTTACAACAGCAGCTTTACACCCCGTTACAACGGCAGCTTTACACCCCGTTACAACAGCAGCTTTACACCCTGTTACAACAGCAGCTTTACACCCCGTTACAACAGCAGCTTTACACCCCGTTACAACGGCAGCTTTACACCCCGTTACAACAGCAGCTTTACACCCCGTTACAACAGCAGCTTTACACCCTGTTACAACAGCTTTTTTTAAATCCCCCGTTCATTCCTGTATCACAAGTAAACAGTCATAATAATGGTCATATACTGTTGAAGTAAAAAAAAAGAGCCACAGACATTGTCTCTCAGGGCTATTCATCAAACACCGACAGCAGAACCAAAACTCTCACGAACAAAACACAAGCAACGCTGCAGCAAAGACTTCTGGGAGCTTGTCTGAACACCTGAAAGACGCCAATGGGAAATTCCCGTCTCGTCAAGAGAGACTCGGTGTCGTATCCTGAGGGTTGCAGGGAGAACCTCCGCAGCGTGTAATTACCGGACTGGAATATATATATATATATTTATATATATATATATATATAAATATTACTCACGCTCAGACCCCACACACTGCATCGGTGTCGCTGTAAAGGGGAGGGAACGGTTATCGTGAGCGACAAATGATGGAAGGGTTTGGTAAAGGAGCAGCTTCCTGTGCGTGTGTTGCATTCATTCAACACAGGTGGTGTCGCTCAGATTTACGATATGTGCGTTGTGTGCATTTTGAGTAACACGCACAGTAATTGGATTTATAAAATTAACACGGCAGCAAATGCACAGCTGTCTAATTCACAATGACATATTTACTTGATCACTTCTATTCAACACTTTATATTAGTTATTTTATATTCTTCCTTTCTGTAATGCAACACTGAGCGCTGAATTACGCAACGAGGACCAAAACAGAAACAGTGTGAGAGTCTCAGAGCAACTGAGGGATGAAAAGCAGCTCCAACTGTGCTGCAAAGCAACTATTCTAACTAGTTAATGCGCAGCAGACGTTTGCCGTGAAATCATCTCTGTTTCTCTGCAAAGAGTTTTATTGCAAGAAGTATGATGCTAGCGATTAGTGCGAGTGATTAGAATAAGCTGATTAAATGAGGAACACCTGTCATGAACGGTCTAAAAACAGTAAAGTACGGGCTCATACGTCATTCTGATTTATTGAACAGAGCACTCAACAGCGTATGGTCTCCTGCATCCCCACCATCACCCCTCAGAATCATATTCACGAGAACACAATTCTAAAACATTGGCCTTCTGACCTCTGATCCAGCATGAACTCTGCAGGTCAAAGATCCTCGTCGCTTTGTGTCCAGAAGAGGTCCTAGTTTACACAACAAGCTGGTTGGAGCCAACATTAAGGAAGGTCCTCAACATTAAGGAAGGTCCTAAAGATTAAGGAAGTTCCTCAACATTAAGGAAGGTCCTCAACATTAGGCCAGGTCCTCAACATTAAGGAAGGTCCTAAAGATTAAGGAAGTTCCTCAACATTAGGCCAGGTCCTCAACATTAGGCCAGGTCCTCAACATTAAGGAAGGTCCTAAAGATTAAGGAAGTTCCTCAACATTAAGGAAGGTCCTCAACATTAGGCCAGGTCCTCAACATTAAGGAAGGTCCTAAGGAAGGTCCTCAACATTAGGCCAGGTCCTCAACATTAAGGAAGGTCCTAAAGATTAAGGAAGGTCCTAAAGATAAAGGAAGGTCCTCAACATTAAGGAAGGTCCTAAACATTAAGGAAGGTCCTCAACATTAGGCCAGGTCCTCAACATTAAGGAAGGTCCTAAACATTAAGGAAGGTCCTCAACATTAGGCCAGGTCCTCAACATTAAGGAAGGTCCTAAACATTAAGGAAGGTCCTAAAGATAAAGGAAGGTCCTCAACATTAAGGAAGGTCCTAAAGATAAAGGAAGGTCCTAAACATTAAGGAAGGTCCTAAAGGAAGTTCCTCAACATTAAGGAAGGTCCTAAAGATTAAGGAAGGTCCTAAACATTAAGGAAGGTCCTAAAGATAAAGGAAGGTCCTCAACATTAAGGCTGTGATTGTATATGTTTTTTGTCCGTCTACACTTTGGCATCCACATTCAGCGCCTTGAAAGCTGTTGCTAACGGGAGGCGGAGCCTCCACCACCAGGGTGTGCACAGGTAGAGCGCATACAGTGATTGGGATGTGGTTCTCTGCACCTACCTAGTTATGAATGAATGGGGACTTGAACTAACAAAGCCCACCTGTCTTAACTACGTCCACTCACACCAGCATTAATGTAAAGAAGAGCGGTAGAATACACACAAACTGGAAAAATAATTTGAAGCATGGTCTCAAAGTTATTGCCTTTTAACTTTAAGAGCACGTGGGAGTTTACCCGGCGACGACAGGAGCTGTGTTTGTGTATCTTAGTCGGACTGGGGGCCACGCGGCGGGGCCTCGTGACATGAATGAGAGCCGACTGGATGACAGACGCTAACGGCGGAACCTTCTGTAAACACGGCCATTGAAGACGGCGTCCATCAACACCCCCGATTAGAGCTGTTCGTCGAGTCAGGAATCCTTCGTCTCTCCTTCACCACGAGCCGGCGGACAGAATCGAGCCGCTCGGCTCTGAATTATGACGGATTATGAGAGACGCTCGTGACGTGAAGCTGAAATAGCTCCCAGATTAAAGTTTGAAAGGAGAAAGCAGTCGGAGAGCCGGCCGAGGCCAAATGGTTACTTCACAGCCTGCGTTGCACCGCTTTGTCTGTTCTTTCTCAACTTTTTTGGGGGGACGACGTTAAACCACAAGTTAGGTTTAGACAACTAAACCAACAGTTAGGTTTAGACAACAACAACAGTTAGGTTTAGACAACACCAACAGTTAGGTTTAGACAACTAAACCAACAGTTAGGTTTAGACAACAACACCAACAGTTAGGTTTAGACAACTAAACCAACAGTTAGGTTTAGACAACTAAACCAACAGTTAGGTTTAGACAACAACAACAGTTAGGTTTAGACAACTAAACCAACAGTTAGGTTTAGACAACAACAACAGTTAGGTTTAGACAACTAAACCAACAGTTAGGTTTAGACAACAACAACAGTTAGGTTTAGACAACACCAACAGTTAGGTTTAGACAACAACACCAACAGTTAGGTTTAGACAACTAAACCAACAGTTAGGTTTAGACAACACCAACAGTTAGGTTTAGACAACAACACCAAAAGTTAGGTTTAGACAACAACACCAACAGTTAGGTTTAGACAACAACAACAACAGTTAGGTTTAGACAACAACACCATCAGTTAGGTTTAGACAACTAAACCAACAGGTAGGTTTAGACAACTAAACCAACAGGTAGGTTTAAACAACAACACCAACAGTTAGGTTTAGACAACTAAACCCACAGTTAGGTTTAGACAACAACAACAGTTAGGTTTAGACAACTAAACCAGGAGTTAGGTTTAGACAACTAAACCAACAGTTAGGTTTAGACAACAACAACAACAGTTAGGTTTAGACAACACCAACAGTTAGGTTTAGACAACTAAACCCACAGTTAGGTTTAGACAACAACAACAGTTAGGTTTAGACAACTAAACCAGGAGTTAGGTTTAGACAACTAAACCAACAGTTAGGTTTAGACAACAACAACAACAGTTAGGTTTAGACAACTAAACCAACAGTTAGGTTTAGACAACAACACCAAAAGTTAGGTTTAGACAACAACACCAACAGTTAGGTTTAGACAACAACAACAACAGTTAGGTTTAGACAACAACACCATCAGTTAGGTTTAGACAACTAAACCCACAGTTAGGTTTAGACAACTAAACCAACAGGTAGGTTTAGACAACTAAACCAACAGGTAGGTTTAAACAACAACACCAACAGTTAGGTTTAGACAACTAAACCCACAGTTAGGTTTAGACAACTAAACCAACAGTTAGGTTTAAACAACAACACCAACAGTTAGGTTTAGACAACTAAACCCACAGTTAGGTTTAGACAACAACACCAACAGTTAGGTTTAGACAACAACAACAGTTAGGTTTAGACAACAACACCAACAGTTAGGTTTAGACAACTAAACCAGAAGTTAGGTTTAGACAACTAAACCAACAGTTAGGTTTAGACAACAACAACAACAGTTAGGTTTAGACAACAACACCATCAGTTAGGTTTAGACAACTAAACCAACAGTTAGGTTTAGACAACAACAACAACAGTTAGGTTTAGACAACAACACCATCAGTTAGGTTTAGACAACTAAACCAACAGTTAGGTTTAAAGGATAACGAGGAACTGGTCTGGAAATCCTGCTGGTGGGTGCAGAGCTTTTGGTCATGTGGTGTTCTCAGCCTCTGTTGTTTGTTAGGACGCGGGACTCAAAACATTCACGTTCAGCCGGGTGGATGATGTCATCGCAGTGACCGCGACCACAAACCATAGCAGTGCCCACTAAGACCCAATGAAATGATATGAAGAGGGTTGGCCTAGGCAGACCATGTAGACTCCCATTGAAAGAGGGTTTGGGAGCATAAAGTAACAGGTATGTCAGACGTGCATAAATACAGTGTGGTGGAGGCTAAAAGTGCACATGTGATTTCTATTGTCGGACTGCACGGTTCCGTCTCGCAGATCCTTTTTCACTTGTGGACCTCTACAGCTGGGGCTTCGGCGCAGTTTTCCAGAAAGGGAACTCACCCTTTGTATGTGTTTATAAGTCGCACTCCTGCAGCTCCAGTAACGGGAACCTCTCTCTGCGGAGGACTTTATTGTGTAACTTGATGATTTACCGAAGGAGCCAAAAACCGGTTTGAGACCTTTCTTAACGGCTTCATCTGAGACGGTTGTCTTATATTTGATGCATTTAACACACAAGTCTTGGTTTTTATTGTTGCTTTAAAAGGTTGTTTCAGATTGTTCTAGCCGATAGTAATACAATACTAACATCAACATTGGAACATAGAGTTATTGGTCCCTCTAAGCATCCCTCCCGTCCATACTGGCCCGTAAAGAGTTCCCTTAAATGTTCTTTTTCTGTGTGAAAATTAGGCGGTAACCTCCGGTTCAGCCGAAGCGGAAAGTGTCTCAAAATCTGCATTCTCACTCAAAACCACCAGGGGGCGACTCCTCTGGTTGTATAGAAGTCTATGCTTCATGTGTTAATGCTGCATTCTCTCTACTGACCACCAGGGGGCGACTCCTCTGGTTGTATAGAAGTCTATGCTTCATGTGTTAAAGCTGCATTCTCTCTACTGACCACCAGGGGGCGACTCCTCTGGTTGTATAGACGTCTATGCTTCATGTGTTAAAGCTGCGTTCTCTCTCCTGACCACCAGGGGGCGACTCCTCTGGTTGTATAGAAGTCTATGCTTCATGTGTTAAAGCTGCATTCTCTCTACTGACCACCAGGGGGCGACTCCTCTGGTTGTATAGAAGCCTATGCTTCATGTGTTAAAGCTGCATTCTCTCTCCTGACCACCAGGGGGCGACTCCTCTGGTTGTATAGAAGTCTATGCTTCATGTGTTAAAGCTGCATTCTCTCTCCTGACCACCAGGGGGCGACTCCTCCGGTTGTATAGAAGTCTATGAGAAAAAAGACACAGGCCCTTACAGAGCATCGACTCTTAAGCCAACGCTTCTCTTTCACACAGGTCCACACATTCCCGGGTGCCGCGGCGGCCCGGGGCGAAGGTTAAGTGCCTTGCCCCAGAGCACCTCATCAGCAGTCGTCGAGGGGAAGGGAGAGAGTTACTCATTCACTCTGCGCGGCCAAATTTCCCCCTCAGCCAGAGTCGATTACGGTGCCAGCCTGTAACAGCCTCCTCGGTGCAGCGCTGCTGGCATGCGACGGCGCACATTCAAACACAAACACTGACATTCCTGAGCCTCCGGAGGCTCCTCGCTCCTCCGCCGCACGCTCAGCTGAGATATACGATCCAGTGCTTATTAAACAGAGCTTACTTGTAATTAAGCCTCCCAGATGGGTTTTACTTGAGGTTCACTTTAAGCCCGTCTCTCTCTCTCTCTCTCTCTCTCTCTCTCTCTCTCTCTCTTTCTCTCTCCGGCTGTCGACTTCGAAAAGAAGTGAAGAGTAATATGCTTCATAATGTGCCACAGAAATATGTTTGAAAGAACGAGAAGCGGCCGTGAGAGCGCGCGCTCGAAAACACCGAAACGCATCTCGTGCTGCAAGTGAAAGTCCAGCTCCACGACGTCATTATAGCACAATAAGAAACCTTCAACATATACGAGTCAAAGTTCAGACAGGATCTCCAAAGTCATGATGCAATCGGACCGAATGAGATATGAAAGGTCTCGTCGCCGCCCTCTGGTCCCGCCCCACCAGGAACCAGATCCCGGCATTCCTGTGGAGCACACGAAGTCTTTGACACGGAGAGCCGAGCCGGAGCAGCCTGGACATGATGTAGCATGCGGAGGGTGCACAGCTGTGCAGGGGAGGCAGGAAGCCAGGTGTGTGGGAGGGGGGGTCTGGGAAACCCGACGGCTCCCTCTGATGCTCGCCGAAAAGGCCTCCCGACACCTTCGCCGCGGACCTGCGCCGCGCTAACGGCTTCATACGGAAACATCTGGCGGGCGACGGGTCTCGTTCTCCTCTCTCTTGCCAATTAGTGTTCCACACACACACTCACACACACTTTCTCAGCCTCTGTTCTCAACCTGCCGGCTCCCACCAGGTCGAACACACAAGGAACGCAAAATAAATTAAAAAAAACATGAAAAGAAACCAATTTAAAAAATCTACCCGCTTTTTAACATGGAGGTTTATTTTTACAGTCTCCAGCTGGACGAGCTTCGAGTGTGGAAGCAATCAGGAAGCAGAGAGCAAGCGAGAGAGAGAGAGATTATGTTTAAAGATTCAAAATGTCACTAAGTCTGGAGAATTGTATAAAGACCCCATTGAAGCCGGTACGGGTCAGACCTCCAAATGGACGCAGCGTTTTGTTTTTATTTGCTAAAGACGAGGTCACTTTGCACGGGGAAAGGAAACGAAGGCACGTTCTCTTGGTGAGCGGCCAGCTTGCCGATCATTAGCCACTTCAAAGAGCCTGTGAGAGTTGTCTCACCACCACGTGTCCCGGATCATCTGGCCTCGCCGTACGCATTCGTACATTTTAATGACGCCGCTCGAGCACTGAGGTTTTTATTGTGTGTTTTTTAGTGGGTCTTTAGCCGTAATCAAAGGGACAGAAGGAGAGGGTTTGTCAGACATTTGCACCGCGCTCCGTCTACTGTGTCGGGTTCTGGTTCAGGTTCACAGACCTGCCGGGCCGCTGGAAATGCAGTCGACTGGTTTCCTGTGCAGACACACAAATTGTTGTTGTTTTTTTGTGTTTGTCAATGGAAAGTCAACTGGGAAGGATTTGTGGTGAACGCTCAAATGAAATGCATTCACGTGACTAAGCGACAGTTAGAGCACGAGACGTACGTAAGGTCCAAGAAGACGAGTATTGGTGGACGGGAGCGGAGGTGGTTGAGCCCAACAACGAGGACCTTCAAACAGAAGACCTTTAACCAGAAGACCTTCAACTAGAACACCTTCAACCAGAAGACCTTTAACCAGAACACCTCCAACCAGAAGACCTTCAGCCAGAACACCTTCAACCAGAACACCTTCAACCAGAAGACCTTCAAACAGAAGACCTTGAACCAGAAGACCTTGAACCAGAAGACTTCCAACCAGAAGACCTTCAACCAGAAGACCTTCAACCAGAAGACTTTCAACCAGAAGACTTTCAACCAGAAGACTTTCAACCAGAAAACCTTCAACCAGAAGACTTTCAACCAGAACACCTTCAACCAGAAGACTTTCAACCAGAACACCTTCAACCAGAACACCTTTAACCAGAACACCTTCAACCAGAAGACCTTTAACCAGAGGACCTTTAACCAGAAGACCTTTAACCAGAATACCTTCAACCAGAACACCTTCAACCAGAAGACCTTTAACCAGAACACCTTTAACCAGAACACCTTTAACTAGAACACCTTCAACCAGAAGACCTTCAACCAGAAGACCTTTAACCAGAACACCTTTAACTAGAACACCTTCAACCAGAAGACCTTCAACCAGAAGACCTTTAACCAGAACACCTTTAACTAGAACACCTTCAACCAGAAGACCTTCAACCAGAAGACTTTCAACCAGAACACCTTCAACCAGAAGACTTTCAACCAGAAGACTTTCAACCAGAACACCTTCAACCAGAACACCTTCAACCAGAAGACCTTCAAACAGAAGACCTTCAACCAGAACACCTTCAACCAGAACACCTTCAACCAGAAGACCTTCAAACAGAAGACCTTCAAACAGAAGACCTTCAAACAGAAGACCTTTAACCAGATGACGTGTGTTTAACACCACATTGTGGTTTTTTGGTTCTGTTGCCTAAATCTAACTGTTCGTAGGTTATTTTAAGGCCAACCATGACTTTTATCCTTCACCTAACTGAATGGTGTTGTTGCCTTTTTAATATTAACTTTTTTAACATAATCTTGTTCGTAAAAAAAAGACAATTTGCGTCCCAGTACACAAAACCAATAGATTGCCGTGAGACGGTGTTGAATGGGACTAAAGTCCCAAACAAGTCATAATGCATTTAATCTTATGCCAGTTCTTTGTTTTTTGTTGACAACCGTGTTGTTTTGTCCAGGAAGAAAATGATCTTTGGTCTAATGTTTTCTTTGCGTTGCTCAGTAACGTAACGTTCGTTCATTGAGGAAATTCATTGATTTGTGGCAGACCTTTTGAACGTGATTCCTTTTTTAATTACTGGAAATCTGGGGGAAAGTATTTTAAAATCCAAATGACACAGCTGTTGAAGTCAAGTTGAAAGTACTTTTATATATTTTGTCTAAAGTCATACATTTCTTGACTCAAGTCTGACTCGTTCCTAAATCATGTGACTCAATAATTCTATAATAATAAATCTATATATATTTTGGGGTCATAGCTTTGTTGTTATTGAATTTTAGCTTTTTCATCAACTCGGATCCATAGTTTTAGTCAGAAATTGATCGTCATCAGTCGTAAACAGAGAAGAAGAAGAAGAAGAAGAAGAAGAAGAAGAAGTTGTGAACCGGAAACCAAACGAGTCGCCTTGACTACGAATAAAATGGAAAGAAATCTTCATGACTTTGTTTCAATTGTTCTTTCAGCTCGTGTTGTCCATGTTACCAAGAAAATATAAATACGTATCCAGGAAGATGCTGACAGCAGAAACAGCTGATCAGATGTGAGGTAAATATTCATGGTTTCATCATCCATCCATCTCTTTCACTCTTTTTTGACAAAAACAAAAAGCAGCTAAAGTTATTTTTCTAGAAACACTAATGTGATGATGTCTTTATTGGCGGTCCAGTGGACAGAATTACTGGGTTCTCCCTGGAAAAAGGAAAATAACTCCTGTGGCATTAAAACAATACACATACTGTAATAAAGTGGATTTAGTGTTCACAAAATCTTAATTAACTCACAAAATGCGTGGATTAAAACACAAGATTCAAGCTAACAGCGATGCTCCTGCCCTTCGCTGGTTGTTTGACTGACAGCTGGTCGCTTGCAGCTTGTCATGATGGGATGTTTGGTGTCACGTCATCACCATGGACGTCGCCGTTGGCCATCCGCCGGCTGATGACGTAAATAAACCTGCTGCCATCCAAACATCTCCCACGTCGGAGGTGTTTGTCAGGCTTCAACCCTGCGTGACCGGTACCCTGACTCTCCTCCGCCCTCGCCGGTTGACATGTTGCTCCTCTGATGGATGTCGGCCATCTGGCCGAGGTGGCCGGCGCTTTCATCAGCCGCTCAGCGGGCGGACGGGCCGAAGGGAGCGCGGGACGAGCATCCCGAGGCCTCGGCGCCGGAGATAAAACGAGCGTCCCGTGTCACCGCGCGGGGGGAAGATAAAACGAGGCTCCTCTTCACAGGTCGTACATCAACATTATACCGTCTGACGCCAGGAAGCAGCAAAGCATGCTGGGTAGATGACACACCTCGGGAAGATGGATCTCTCTAATCTGAGGAGTGAACACATAAATTATCCCGGGGGTATATTTAAGCATGTTTCCCTGGGAACTATGTTTCAAGTCAGCTGCTGTTTATTGTGAATTTATTTCCCCGGCCTGCAGATAGATATGAAAAAAAATTAAAATGCATGTCAGAGTATCTGTTAACCTTGGTGGAATTTATGAAAGTGTGTGTGTGACAGCAACACCTCATCACGCTCTTCCTCTTGGAGTCTAAACACACCCTCCTCATGTCTGAACGCTGCAAGGCATCTTTAAGAAGCTGTGCAGAGGAGACACAGAGGAGCTCAAAGGCCTTCCTCTTTGACCTCTACTTAAGAGAGGTCAAGTGGTGTCTCCCATTGCACCTCTACCATTTAGTTTGGAGTAAAACCATTAATTAAACCCATAAATGAGTCGTAAAACCCAGAGATGAGTCACCTTTTGTTTCACTGGTTCCAGCAGTCATGATATCATGTAAACAAGCTTCATTTCAATTCAAAGCAGATTTATTTTGTGTTTAGAGGGTATGATTTATATGTGGTTTCATATTTAGTCTCATTACTATCGACTCAAGATCTTCCTCATTGCCGGTGTTTTGGTACATTTTGTAAAATGAGAATGTATGTTTACATACTTTGGTAAACTGCATTCTCTCTACTGACCACCAGGGGGCGACTCCTCTGGTTGTATAGAAGTCTATGCTTCATGTGTTAAAGCTGCATTCTCTCTCCTGACCACCAGGGGGCGACTCCTCTGGTTGTATAGAAGTCTATATAAATGACTCTACTTCTCTTGATGTATTCCTTCAGTAAACATTGTAAACATTAGTTTTTGGTCTCAATCTCTAGTTCCAAGTCTTCTTCAATACAGCGTGATGTTCATTTAGTAAATTATGGTCATTTAGAGTCAAACAGACCTTAAAGCAGGGGATGCTTTAGGGGCGGGGCTACAAGGTGATTGACGGGTCGACACCAGAGACGTATTCGGCGTCTCTACGTCGCTCCTCCAGATATGGTCACTTCCTGTTAACAGGTGAGGTCACGATGACTTTGTCCACTTGTTACACACATTCAGAAGTGATCCCACGTTTGTATTTCTAGATATTATTTGAGGTATCTTGTGAGTATCGACAGTGAGTTCGATCCTCCGCCGAGTCGTTTCCATTCTGACGAGCTCCTGACAGGAGAACCGTCGCTCTCGACCCTGAACCGAGCCGCCCGTCATCCTCCTCGCCACTCAACTCAATGTGCTTCTCGTCTTCTCGTACACGGGTTATATTTCTCCACCGTGAGCGGCACGGTGTTGTGTTCAGGGGCCTCTGTTTATTTGGAGAGCTGGCACTCAACACTGTCTCAACGAGCTCAAGTGCATTAATTACTGCAGTCTGGAACGAGGCCCCATTAAAATGAATGACCTTCATTAAAGCGGTATTAAGGGACAGATGCCTTGGCTGGTGGTGAACATGGGGGGGGGGGGGGGGGGGGGGGGGGGTCTTGACCAGACGTACCAGTGCCTAAATAAACAGGTTTTTCTTCCCTTCGCCCTCTTTGATTCGAGGCCCCAGTGCGACCGCCATCCAGATTACAACCACCTGGCGTGTCCCGCCCGCCCCACACATTTTAATCTTGGATGAAATTCATTTATATGTCGCAATAATTGTGCCTAATTGTTTCTTTGAAGGAGTCGGCAGCATCTGGCGGACACATGGCTGCACGGCTACGAGACGGACTTTGAGCGCCGCATGAGCCCGAAGCCGCGCCGCAGCCCGGAGGCGGCGAGGAGGCCGACCCGGAGGCGGCGAGGAGGCCGACCCGGAGGCGGCGAGGAGGCCGACCCGGAGGCGGCGAGGAGGCCGACCTGGAGGCGGCGAGGAGGCCGACCCGGAGGCGGCGAGGAGGTCGACCCGGAGGCGGCGAGGAGGTCGACCCAGAGGCGGCGAGGAGGCCGACCCGGAGGTGGCGAGGAGGCCGACCGGAGGCGGCGAGGAGGGCGGCGAGGAGGGCGGCGAGGAGGGCGGCGAGGAGGGCGGCGAGGAGGTCGACCCGGAGGCGGCGAGGAGGTCGACCCGGAGGACGAGCGGGACGAGTTCCCCTCCAAGCGATCGGCTCTCCTTCACACGTGTGAACCCCGCTGGAGGTGTGACATCCACGGGGTGTGTGTGCGTGTGTGTGTGTAAGTCTGTGTGTGTGTGTAAGTCTGTGTGTGTGTGTGTGTGTGTGTGTGTGTCTGTGTGTGTGCGTGTGTGTGTGTGTGTCTGTGTGTGTGCGTGTGTGTGTGTGTGTGTGTGTGTGTGTGTGTGTGCGTGTGTGTGTGTGTGTGTGCGTGTGTGTGTGTAAGTCTGTGTGTGTGTGCGTGTGTGTGTGTAAGTCTGTGTGTGTGTGTGTGTGTGTGTCTGTGTGTGTGCGTGTGTGTGTGTGTGTGTGTGTGTGTGTGTGTGTGTGCGTGTGTGTGTGTGTGTGTGTGTATGTCTGTGTGTGTAAGTCTGTGTGTGTGTGTGTGTGTGTGTGTGTGTGTGTGTGTGTGTGTGTGTCTCACTACAAGGCCCACGTTGTCACAGAGTCTTTCCCATGTAAACACGACCTTCCCCCCAAAACAGCGTCCGGAGATACAAACACAGGTCGCCATTGAAGAGATGATTATTTTTCTCTTTCTCTCCTTGAGTGATCTCCTCATTCCTGCTGAGAGCCTGTCAGCCCCCCCCCCCCCCCGCCCCCCCCCCCCCTCGTCGTTGAGTGTCGTTGATGCTGACACGTCTCATCTGGAAGCTCTTCCCTTCATGTGCTGCAGAGACATTTCTGCGCTCACTTTCCCAGGAGGCCGCGCTGCGAAGCTCCCGTAACGATGTGGAGGACGGCGCCCGAGAGCGACGTGACGGGATCACGTTCCTCAGGAGGTGCGAGAATTAAGGGGATCAAAATGGAAGCAATTTGCTGCGAGTCTTTAACACCTCGTTTTGTTCCGAGGGCTCTTTGTGAGAGGTCAGGAGGGGGAGACGTGTGATGGCAGAGCCCCCGCCTCGTGTCACATGACACGGTGGGCTTAGCGGGCGGCGCTACTTGAGGTTTGTGTTTTCTGTGGAAAATGAAACCCAGTTGCTCAAACCACCGGATGAGTGGAATGTTGACGTTTCAGAAAATGAATACATGAATACGTTTAATGTCAGCCTCGTGTCACACCTGCAGAAACGCACAAAGGTTAACATTATGAAATGATTGACAGGTTTAGGAAACAAAACTTCTTGGTAAAGCTGAGAAGAGAGACAAGAGCTTGTATGAAGATAACATAACAATGTAATGTAACAAAGGGAACAACGTAGCGGAACGACTTAGCGGAACGACTTAGCGGAACGACTTAGCGGAACGACGTAGCGGAACGACGTAGCGGAACGACGTAGCGGAACGACGTAGCGGAACGACGTAGCGGAACGACGTAGCGGCACGACGTAGCGGCACGACGTAGCGGCACGACGTAGCGGAACGACGTAGCGGAACGACGTAGCGGAACGACGTAGCGGCACGACGTAGCGGAACGACGTAGCGGAACGACGTAGCGGAACGACGTAGCGGAACGACGTAGCGGAAAGACGTAGCGGAAAGACGTAGCGGAACGACGTAGCGGCACGACGTAGCGGCACGACGTAGCGGCACGACGTAGCGGAACGACGTAGCGGCACGACGTAGCGGCACGACGTAGCGGCACGACGTAGCGGCACGACGTAGCGGCACGACGTAGCGGCACGACGTAGCGGCACGACGTAGCGGCACGACGTAGCGGCACGACGTAGCGGCACGACGTAGCGGCACAACGTAGCGGAACAACGTAGCGGAACAACGTAGCGGAACAACGTAGCGGAACGACGTAGCGGAACGACGTAGCGGAACGACGTAGCGGAACAACGTAGAATGGTAGAACGTGATGTTGCATTAGGTTTAAACAAAGCTCCCCTGGGTGAAAGTCCTATGTTTGTGTCACCCGTCCAGTATCCTTCACACTCGCGTTTCTCCCTCTTTACACTTGTTATTGTCAAAATAACAAAAGCACGTCCACATTTAACGTCATCGGGTTTGCAGAGATGTAAAAACAGAGATGTAAAAACAGAGATGTAAAAACAGAGATGTAAAAACAGAGATGTAAAACGGCAACATTTGTTCCTGGCGACGGTGTTTGGAAAATAAATGCTAAGTGTGCTACCGAGCTGGTCACAGGCGAGGGCGTTGCCCTGGCATGAAATAAACATTAACACGTCTGAGGGGTAAATGATGTCATGCACGGTGAATACATGTAGCTGTCAGGCCGCATGAGAGTGACACTTTGGGGCGATAATGTTTCACAAGCACAGATATGTTACACACCGTACTGTAACGCACACACACACACACACACACACACACACACACAGCCCATTGATGAAGGGAAGGATGATCTGCTTCCAGTTAAGGTTGCACACTGTTCCCGTTTCGACTCGCTG
>NC_046969.1:26123871-26126371 GCF_009769545.1 Cyclopterus lumpus | reverse complement strand
GACTCCTCTGGTTGTATAGAAGTCTATGCTTCATGTGTTAAAGCTGCATTCTCTCTCCTGACCACCAGGGGGCGACTCCTCTGGTTGTATAGAAGTCTATGCTTCATGTGTTAAAGCTGCATTCTCTCTCCTGACCACCAGGGGGCGACTCCTCTGGTTGTATAGAAGTCTATATAAATGACTCTACTTCTCTTGATGTATTCCCTCAGTAAACATTGTAAACATTAGTTTTTGGTCTCAATCTCTAGTTTCAAGTCTTCTTCCATACAGCGTGATGTTCATTTAGTAAATTATGGTCATTTAGAGTCAAACCGCTTTCCAATTTCCTCCTCAGGGAAATAATCCCTGTCTATCTGGAGTGGAGTGGAGTCTGAAGACTAAATTAGAACCATCTTGTAAATCAGCAAGCGAGAAATATCGTGAAGTGTGTGTGTGTGTGTGTGTGTGTGTATGTGTGTGTGTGTCTGTGTGTGTGTGTGTGTATGTGTGTGTGTGTGTGTGTGTGTGTGTCTCTGGGCTCAAGCCCTATGGCCTTGTGTCAAGCATTTGACCCGTTGGTGGTTTTCAGTGTCAAAAGCTTTTTTAGATACCAGAGTGTGTTTCCATGGAAACGCGGCTTCAAAGGAACGTCCATCAGCGCTAAAGGGTCGACCCAGAATGACCCAGAATGCCCCAAAACACCCGCTGCCCGCTGGCTTCAAAACCCCCTCGGCATGGCATTCTTCGCCCGGGCACATTCCACATTACTCCGGTCAAGCGGAGGGGAATGGGGGCGGGGGGGGGGGGGGGGGGCGGGGGGGTGGGAGGCTACCCCGTTGCCGTGGCAACGCCGGGCCCAAAACACACAAGAGGTCAGACAAGCGCGTCCCGAGTCGTTCCCAAACGCGACCGCGGTTTCTTGCCATAAAACCGCCCGGTCAGGATACTTTCCCCGCGCGGTGGGCGGGGCTCTCGGTTGCGGACGCCGCGTCGTGGGCCCAGTCTGGCCACACTCTCAAACTGGAGGCTTCCAGTAAAAACATGTAATTAGAAACACATTGACTGGGGAGCTTTGGCTCGATGCAGCCAGCAGGAAGTGAGCGAGAGGCAGGCAGGACTGGTCACTGGGTCACGGGGGAAGTCTAAAGAGACAAATATGAAAGAAAAGAAACATAAACGGAGACGGGCCGGACACCTCGATAGAGACGAGGCCTCGTTAGAGGGACCGGAAGCCTCGCCGCTAACGGGGGGGCAGCGGGCACCAGACCGGGGAGACTCGGGGGGGGGGGGGAGGGACACGCCGTGCCTGGTCCCCACGGAACCCGGTTCTACACGGGAACCGGTTCTGTATTAGTGATAACACAGAGAGTATTGATGCGGTCTGGAGTTATCGGTTCTTTATTAGTCCTGGTCTCAAACCTCCTATCTGTCTCTTTGTCTCTCTCCCTCTCTGACCTGTTTGTCTCTCCGTCTCTTTGCCTCTTGGCCCTTTTTGTCTCTTTGTCTTTTAGCCTCTCCGTCTCTGTCTTTTTGTCTTTTAGCCTCTCTGTCTCTTTGTCTCTTTGTCTTTTAGCCTCTCTGTCTCTTTGTCTCTTTGTCTATTTGTCTTTTAGCCTCTCCGTCTCTCTGTCTCTTTGTCTTTTAGCCTCTCTGTCTCTTTGTCTATTTGTCTTTTAGCCTCTCCGTCTCTCTGTCTCTTTGTCTTTTAGCCTCTCTGTCTCTGTCTCTCTGTCTCTTTGTCTTTTAGCCTCTTTGTCTCTTTGTCTATTTGTCTATTTGTATTTTAGCCTCTCTGTCTCTCTGTCTCTTTGTCTCTTGGTCTATTTGTCTTTTAGCCTCTCTGTCTCTCCGTCTCTTTGTCTTTTAGCCTCTCTGTCTCTCCGTCTCTTTGTCTTTTAGCCTCTCTGTCTTTGTCTCTTTGTCTTTTAGCCTCGCTGTCTCTCCGTCTCTCTGTCTCTTTGTCTTTTAGCCTCTCCGTCTCTCTGTCTCTTTGTCTTTTAGCCTCTCCGTCTCTCTGTCTCTTTGTCTTTTAGCCTCTTTGTCTCTTTGTCTATTTGTCTTTTAGCCTCTCTGTCTCTCCGTCTCTCTGTGTCTTTGTCTTTTAGCCTCTGTCTCTTTGTCTCTTTGTCTTTTAGCCTCTCTGTCTCTTTGTCTCCAGCTCAGTCCAGTGTGAGACTCACATGGTGTCAGAGAGGAGACAAAGATCCAAAGTGTTTCTAGCTGTGACTCTATGCTGAGAACTCAAAGTTAATAAAAGCCTGATAACAGAGTTTAAAGATCATAGAACTTCTGTTGTTGCTGCTCAAGAAATAGTTAATAATAAAGAAATGTGGATATTTTTATATTATATAATATTTTTTCTCACAATAATAATCAAAAAGAACCGATAAGGAACCGAACCGAATAGGGCTCAGATTAACAACGAGGACCCCAACACCCCCCCCCCCCCCCCCCCATTACATCAACAGTTCACAAACACATCATTAGAACGGGCGGAGGAACTGGATGTTTGGTAGGTGGT
>NC_046969.1:26108871-26118871 GCF_009769545.1 Cyclopterus lumpus | reverse complement strand
GAGCTTTAGCAAGTTAAACAGCTCATAATTAATCTCTAATATCTATTTTATATTCAAACATCTGGATTTATTCTAGTTTATCACCAACACTACATTATACTAGATTACACCTGAATGCATCATGAGAACGTTAACCTTTTTCCTTAAGCCAGGACTCATGTTCACTGAGCGGAGCCTGAACGCATCATGAGAACGTTATCATTTACCTTCAGCCAGTACTCATGTTCACTGAGCAGAGCCTGAACGCATCATGAGAACGTTATCATTTACCTTCAGCCAGTACTCATGTTCACTGAGCAGAGCCTGAACGCATCATGAGAACGTTATCATTTACCTTCAGCCAGTACTCATGTTCACTGAGCAGAGCCTGAACGCATCATGAGAACGTTATCATTTACCTTCAGCCAGTACTCATGTTCACTGAGCGGAGCCTGAACGCATCATGAGAACGTTATCATTTACCTTCAGCCAGTACTCATGTTCACTGAGCGGAGCCTGAACGCATCATGAGAACGTTATCATTTACCTTCAGCCAGTACTCATGTTCACTGAGCAGAGCCTGAACGCATCACCATGTAACTGAAGTGAAACCGCTGGTTCTCTGTTAGCGGTGCTGCTAACGTTACTAGCTCTTCTCCTGTTGGTCTAAACACTGATTGGTTGTTTACAAAGTCACATGATCAGAGAAACATGATGATGTCCTGACATGTTCTACTGATCACATGATCACATGTTCTACTGATCACGTGATCACATGTTCTACTGATCACATGATCTACTGATCACATGTTCTACTGATCACATGATCTACTGATCACATGATCTACTGATCACATGTTCTACTGATCGCGTGTTCTACTGATCACATGATCTACTGATCACGTGTTCTACTGATCACGTGTTCTACTGATCACGTGTTCTACTGATCACATGATCTACTGATCACGTGTTCTACTGATCACATGATCTACTGATCACGTGTTCTACTGATCACATGATCTACTGATCACATGTTCTACTGATCACGTGTTCTACTGATCACGTGTTCTACTGATCACATGATCTACTGATCACATGTTCTACTGATCACGTGTTCTACTGATCACATGATCTACTGATCACATGATCTACTGATCACGTGTTCTACTGATCACATGTTCTACTGATCACGTGTTCTACTGATCACATGTTCTACTGATCACATGTTCTACTGATCACATGATCTACTGATCACGTGTTCTACTGATCACGTGTTCTACTGATCACATGTTCTACTGATCACGTGTTCTACTGATCACATGTTCTACTGATCACATGTTCTACTGGATACGGGAGGAGAACCCTAGACTGTGAACTAGAGGGCTGGTTCCAGATAGGGAGCCTCCTCACATCCCAGATGTTACCGGACGCTCTAACAACATTTGTAATGCTGTTATGACAGAAGCTGCTCACACAGCCCCTCTAGCTTTGTTCTGGAAGGAGAAAAATACCCCCCCCCCCCCTCTTTGTCTCACTCAAAATCAAACGCACATGTTATTTCTTATTATCTTTAGAAATATTAACATGAGAATGGAAAAAGGGATCCAGATGAACGTCGAGAGACGCTCCGCTGGCGATGAATGGGATCCCGACTCCGCGGTCGGAGGCGACAACGCCGGGCTCGTCTTCTGGGTTGGAACTTGAGGCGGTGCCGCGGATTAAAGGCTTATCGGGGCGTCGGAGCTCATAGAGGATCCAGAGCCGGGTGATGGATTAGACGCGATGGTTTCCTGGTTTTTTTTTATGCTCTTCAAAGAATCGAGAGATATCTGGATTCCAGAGTTACGATCTGAACGTTTAGCGCGTGACTGAGTTTGCAAAGTCGCACCAAAAAGAAGCTGCTCCTCCCTCATCAGTAATAGTTTGAGTCATCGGGCTTCGAATAAATCAAACATCTGAGTCAATACGAGGAAGTTTTACTCTTTGCCTTCCTCGCAGTGTGTTTTGGAACTACAGTTCCCAGCATGCATTGGACAGGCTCCTGGATTGTGTTTACACTGCGGGGCTTCACGTTGTCACCGTCTTCGCCAGGAGATCATGACATCGTCCGTGTGCGTCTTTGTGTCCGTCCACAAGGTCATAAAACTCTTTTTATGGCCTTTCATGTCATGTGTCGTGTTCATCCAATAAAAACATCACAGCGCTCGCTGCAGACACACCTGAGTTTCAAGCCTTTTATTCGTGGCCGTTCAGGCATCCGTCACCAGTAGAAAGCTCAAAGAACACGAGGCTTCTCCGGAAGGTTCTGCAGTGAGACGGGTCGTCCTTCTTTCCGAGTGGGTTTTTAACGTCAATATATCAAAGTCACGCGCATCGTGTCTCCAGGTCTGACTCCAAGAAGACGCATCTTAGAAGTACTTTGGGTGACATTACGGTTGGTTTTTTTGGGCTCTTTTAACTCTTCTAAATTCAGTTTGAAAGGTTTGTTTTTGCATTTTTAACTAGAAATGTCGCTAAACCGACGCATTAAAAAGTTTCTTTCCAACATCCTCTGCTCCTTCACGCTGCTCTCTGAGAATAATTATTACTGCTGCAGTATTATAGGCAGAGGGTAATTTCCCCTCTGATCCTCTCAATGTGTTTACGTGAGATCAGCCCACTCGGCCCCTCCAGAGGAGCAAGATCACTATCTGAGCCCCCGCCCCCCATCCCCCCATCCCCCAAAACGCTTCCCCACATCTGGCCTCGTGCCATTACACACACACACACACACACACACACACACGCATACGGGCGAACACGTGCGAGCTGGTTGGATACTCACGTCGCATTGGAACGGCTTCTCTCCCGTGTGGGTCCTCATGTGCTCGTCCAGCCCTCGTTTCTGGCTGAAGGCTTTGTTGCACTCGCTGCATTTATACGGCTTCTCCTGCAGCAAAGCACACAAACGCACACAAACGCACACAAACACACACAAACGCACACAAACGTGTTTAGGAGAGGCAGCGGGACAATGCGTGAGAAACAATGCTCTACAACACACACACACACACACACACCCTTTGCCTCACACAAGGACACACAACCCTGCTACGTGTTAATGACACACACATGTGCGCGCGAGAAAAACACGCACAGCACAGGAGGAAGACGTGGAAACGCGCCGCACGGCCTCTCGCGTTCACACACTCCGAGTGAGTTTATGAAGATGTGAAATGCGCCTGCAAGTAGGGAGGAAATGAGCGCCATCGAAAACACATGGAACCCTCCGAAGAGGAAAGGAAACCCCGAATATTCCCCTTTAAACACGTATCAGAGCGCTCTGTAGAATATCCACACCTCATCAGTTTACCAAAGAACATTTCCTCTCAGCGTCAGTCAGAGTGTGTGTGTGTGTGTGTGTGTGTGTGTGTGTGTGTGTGTGTGTGTGTGTGTGCGTGTGTTTTGTTGGCCCTGAAGAGGAGGCGTGTCTGAGGCGCTGACACCTCGAAGGCTCGGAGGGGAAGCGTTGAGATAGCGAACGCGGGAACGGTTCCCAGCGCCGCTCTCTGGGAGGCCGGCTGATAGCGAGGGGCTCGACACCCTGTGTGCAGCTTAGTTGTCACGGGAACGGGGGTGAATGCAGGAAGTGAGGGTCCTGGGAAAAAAGGTTGCTATCACGTGGGCGGGGCAAAAGGAGCGCCCAGTGACACGCGATACAAAAGGAGGTAAAGATCAGGTTCACTGCGCGTGGGGCTTTAAGGGATGCAACTGTTTGTTGCGTACAAAGGGGGAGCTTGTGTGTGTGTGTGTGTGTGTGTGTGTGTGCGTGTGTGTGTGCGTGTGCGTATTTGTGTGACGAAAAGAACTCTGTGATTTGATGCAACTTCTTCATGAGGTTCTTGTACGACAAAGAAAGAAAAATCTACCAAGGGGTCAAAAAAGGTCAAAAGGTCAGGGAACACATGGATGGACTTAGGTGATGTGGTGTACCCAGAATGCATCACTCTGACCCCGGTAACATCGAACATCTGTACCTGGCGACCTCTTCAGCAGCTGTTGAGCGGTCTGACCTTTGACCCGACCTTTTCCTTCTCAATCTGACCGCTGTCGGCGAAGAGGTTGCGTCTTTCAACGCGAAGACGGGACTTGTGTTTATTTGTCGCGTCTCGCGCGTCGTCCAACGGAGCCGTTGGAAATGCACGAAAACACACTGAACCACAATGAATACCGACAAAAACACACCACAAAAAAACGCTATTTCACAATAAAATGTGCGTTTTAATGTGAAGGCAGTGGCACGTTAGCGGTTAGCTCACGTTAGCGGTTAGCGTTTAACAAAGTTTCTTAAAGTAATGATCTCAATTGATATCTCTATACATTTGCAGTACTACTACTACTCGTGTAACATGTAAACTAATGTCCTGCTTCTGCAGCTTCAAATTAAAAGCATTTAACTGGTGGAAAAGGACTTTTATTGTGAAGTAGTCACAGGAGACGCGATGTGTTTGCCAGGACGGGAGCTGTGATGTAAATCCAAGATGAAGCGCGACGCGTGCAGCGAGCAGCTGGTGGGAAGCGGCGCTTTCATGGAGGAGAACGTGGACGGCGTCCAGCGAGACAAAAGGTTCTCCAAGGGACCTCAACAACAACAACAACAACAACAAACATACCCAAAGTGGAACTCATACTTGAGTAAAGTTGCATGCAGTAAAATACACAACCATTGACACACACTGAAGATTGAAAAGCGTGGAGGGGAACTTACTCGAGTGTGTGTGCGGATGTGCATCTTCAGGCCGTCGTTCTTGCTGAAGGCTTTGTCACAGTAGGGGCACTGGTAGGGACGCTCACCTGGGGGGGGGACACACACACCTTTAGTGGGCATGAGACTCACCTCACAGGGTCAAAGCAAAACTCACACGACTGGAACAGAATAATGAGAGTTTATCCAGTTCTACGCTCACACGTTGGTTTGTGGACGTCGCCATGTTGGTTTTTGTGCAACCGGTGAACAGGAAGTGATCATATATGGACTGAAGAGGAGGGTCGTAGAGACCTGTCAATCAACACATGAAGCATAGGCTTCTATACAACCAGAGGAGTCGCCCCCTGGTGGCCAGGAGAGAGAATGCAGCTTTAACACATGAAGCATAGGCTTCTATACAACCAGAGGAGTCGCCCCCTGGTGGTCAGGAGAGAGAATGCAGCTTTAACACATGAAGCATAGACTTCTATACAACCAGAGGAGTCGCCCCCTGGTGGTCAGGAGAGAGAATGCAGCTTTAACACATGAAGCTTAGACTTCTATACAACCAAAGGAGTCGCCCCCTGGTGGTCAGTAGAGAGAATGCAGCTTTAACACATGAAGCATAGACTTCTATACAACCAGAGGAGTCTCCCCCTGGTGGTCAGGATAGAGAATGCAGCCTTAACACATGAAGCATAGACTTCTATACAACCAGAGGAGTCGCCCCCTGGTGGTCAGGAGAGAGAATGCAGCTTTAACACATGAAGCATAGGCTTCTATACAACCAGAGGAGTCTCCCCCTGGTGGTCAGGATAGAGAATGCAGCCTTAACACATGAAGCATAGACTTCTATACAACCAGAGGAGTCGCCCCCTGGTGGTCAGGAGAGAGAATGCAGCTTTAACACATGAAGCATAGACTTCTATACAACCAGAGGAGTCGCCCCCTGGTGGTCAGGAGAGAGAATGCAGCTTTAACACATGAAGCATAGACTTCTATACAACCAGAGGAGTCGCCCCCTGGTGGAGGGAATACATCAAGAGAAGAGTTGTATAAAAAGTAAAGTTCCAGTGTTTATCTCACACTTGATCCTCGACGGCACATCTGGTGAAATATAGTCAACGCACATGTTTTCATATCGTTCTGCTGCTGTTGAACGCCGGCCTCCGCTTCCTTCCGTCCACCAGGACTCAGGAGAGACGTAGCCGACATCCAGGCGGAGAAACGTTCCTCTGAGACTGAAAACATTAATATTTCACTCTTTGAAAGAAAAACCTCCAAACAGCTTCGCTATCGGAGCCCCGACCCGGCCGAGCACATCACAGGGCACGAGCTCGTACCCCGGTCGGATCAAAAACCTCCTCCAGATCGGTATCTTCTGGAGCGCCACGCCGATGACGACGGAGGGGAAGTGACAGGCTGTCAGTCAAACGGGGGGGGCCGCGGGACACATGGATCCGTTTACCGTGGCGCTGATGCACCGGCCCGATAGGGGAGCACCAGAGCCGATTACCGATCTGTGGGAGGCACGTGAGGCCACATGTGGAACCGCACGGAAATTAAAAGTCCCGGACGGGGAAGGTAGGGGCGAAGATTCTGGGTCCAGTAATTAGTTTCATGGACGTCCATCAGGAAGCTCAGCAGAGCTCTGCAGCCCCTCACGCTGTAAGAACCCTTTTCTGGACTTATTTAAACGCCTGCAATCTGGTGGAAAGAGACACCTGCAGACACATTCCTCTGGTTCTAATCTGCTTTTAAAGTAAGTGCTGAACAGGCGAGGGGGAGGTGTTCCGCCCCTTTAAATAATAAGGTTAATGAGCTGTGTTTCCTTGGGACTCGACATGCAAAGATGCTCATTAAATCAGGAGGTCCGTGGAGTAATATCATCATTTCTCCTCAGTCGGTATTTCATATCAGCTCGTGTAGATTTTTTTAATATATATATTATATAAAAGCCCACGAGGGGTTTTCGTCCTGTCTCCAGACTGTGGACAGGAAGTGGACGTCGTCGCGGTGACTTCGCCCGTTGTTTTTTTGCGGACGGATATTTTTTTGAAGCCTCGTGTTCTGCGATGCCGCCGTCGCCATCTTGGATTACGGCCGTCGCCATGTTGGATTTTGTGCAACCGGTGAACAGGAAGTGACCATATGTGGACTGAGGAGGAGCGACGTAGAGACCTGTCAATCACCTCGTAGCCCCGCCCTAAAGCGTCCCCTGCATTATGGTCTGTTTGACTCTAAATGACCATAATTTACTAAATGACTTGAAACTAGGGATTGAGACCATAAACTCATGTTTACAATGTTTACAATGAATACATCAAGAGAGAAGTTTTTTGGGGGTTCAGAGGTTTGCAGACGTTTTGACCAAAACAAGTAAATAGATTATTGTACAATGACATGTTATCTCAGGAGCCTGGAAGACGTCAGTTAGGTCCCTGAGGGTTCAGGCTTTAAGGGCTTGTGGGGGGGGGGGGGGGGGGGGGGGGGGGGCATCGGGATTTGGCCTTTACAAATCTATGTTAATTACATTTTGCATTGTCACAGATCTACAATGGTTATATTTAGTCACATCATATTCCACAAAGTGTTTTGAAAGAGAAGCTTTGACAGCTGTCGCATAGCAGATACATAAGCCGGGGGTGTGACCCCCCCTGACCCCCCAGCCCCCCACAAGAGGGCTTCGGAGGAGCGCTGTGTGCGGCACAAAGTGATAAAATGTGTAACCTCCCGTCGCCGTGGAAACGGTTAACTGACTGGTGATCCTGTCCTATCCCGGGACGCCTTTTGTTGACAAACAGGAAGAACCTGAATCCCAGATGTGTTTTTAGGAAGAGGAGACCTGGGTCTGGTGTAGCATGTGTGGTGTCGGGTTCAGGCCTCGGGGAGTCCTGGGGAGTCCTGGAGAGTCCTGGAGAGACCATTAGTGTGCTAATTGCACCGGAGCAGCTCTGTGGATCTATTGTGGTCCTCTCGGCTATTGTCAGCCGAGAGGACCACGTCCTAGAGGACCACGCCGAAAGGACCACGCCAAGAGGACCACGCCGAGAGGACCACGTCCTAGAGGACCACGCCGAAAGGACCACGCCAAGAGGACCACGTCCTAGAGGACTACGCCACCATAGATGACCACGCCGAGAGGACCACGTCCTAGAGAACCACGTCCTAGAGGACCACGCCGAGAGGACCACGCCGAGAGGACCACGTCCTAGAGGACCACGTCCTAGAGGACCACGGCGGGAGGACCACGTCCTAGAGGACTACGCCACCAAAGAGGACCACGCCGGGAGGACCATGCCCTAGAGGACTACGCCACCATAGAGGACCACGCCGAGAGGACCACGTCCTAGAGGACCACGCCGAGAGAACCACGCCCTAGAGGACTACGCCCCCCTAGAGGACCACGCCTGAGAGGACCACACCCGGCAAACCGGCGAGGATCGAACGAACTCCACACGCTCGTCTGGAAAAGATGCGTTCAAGAGCATTCTGTCTGCCATCGATTATGAGGATGTTTTTCATGAATGCAAAGAGGTTCATACTCTTTGAGAAAGAGTCCAGAGAGAGAAGCCTCACGTTTATACTCAACGTACCGCTTCATCCTCCTCCCCACCAGGGGGCGATCACACAGATGAAGTGAGACTGAAGGTGTAACCACTAAACTCCATCAACAACCTCCACTACAGAGAGGAGGTTATCATCACCTGTAGACTCATATCTCATGTTCATGAACTACTTTATTACCTTTAAACAACACTGGAGAGAAACTAGGATTAAATGTTATAAACAAAAAGGTTGAATATCCTGTAAAATATTTGATTTGGCTGATAAATATTTACTCACATGGAGATTTTTTAACACTTCCTGTTTCTGTGTCCGACAGAAAAACAATCGTCAACTATTCCGATGGATTAATCGTGATGTTTATCAATGCTGGTTTCAGCCTCTTAAATAAGGAGACTTCCTGCTTGTCTCTCTTTCACATCATATTGAACTGAATATCTCATAACTCATTTTAAAAAGCCAAACGATTGCGGGATTAATCCAGAGAATAATCCATAAAGGATCGTCAGTAACGAGAGCGTCTGTTCTCGGTGTGAGAGCCACGCTGTAACGAGAACCCTCCCCAGACCGCGGGGGACTACGAGGGGCTTTACGGTAACTGGTTTAGCATGTGCTGAAACGGGACCCCGTCTCTTTGACCCTGGGTGTGTGTGTGTGTGTGTGTGTGTGTGTGTGTGTGTGTGTGTGTGTGTGTGTGTGTGTGTGTGTGTGTGCCCCCCCCCCCCCCACAGCCCCCCGCTGTGGCCCTCACACTCCTGGGCTGCTAATCGATCCGTTTGGCACCCCTCGTGTGTCATGTGTGTGTGTGTGTGTGTGTGTGTGTGTGTGTGTGTGTGTGTGTGTGTGTGTGTGTGTGTACAGTCTGGTGAGCAGATGGGCGGCGGCCTGTAGTCGGCCCTCGTGTTATTATGGGTTGGGGTTAGCAGCTCTGTAGCTCGGGGGCTCCGGTCTGAAACGCATTAGTGCCGTCCGTCAGCCAGACGGCGGCCCTAAACGGTCCCGCTCCGGCACACGGCGGTCGCCCGCGGTAACGCGATCTCGGTGCGTCGGGGAGACACGCCTTTGATGCCCCGCCGACAGCTTTTACACTTGACCTCTCCCATCAGCGCCGGTTCTCCACTTCCTCAAAACAAGCGTCCGCTCGGCGTAGCCGGGCGCGTGGAGCGGATCCGAACCCCCGACACGCGTCTCCGTGCACGTTAAAAGAGCTGCGAGAGGAGCCTTTGGTCACGGGGTCACGGCGAGGACGCCGACGACGCTCGTAACCACGACCGCAGTCGGGACAAACAAAACCCTCAGAGTGTAAACAGGTTCCGGGACCAGATGTCCGTCACGAGCTGCTTTTTAAAAACATAACCGTGGATACGACAGTTACCAAAACAAAAGGCCGGCGGCGTCCAGAGGGACGCCATGTGGGACGGTTTACACTTTTCCATGAAAGGGAAATAGTGATTTTATTGTATGTTGCTTAATGGGAAGTCTGGTTCCACTGAGGAACCCACAATCACACAAACAACAGTGGCCTCCGGTGAAACCTAATAATAAAGAGTACTTTTCCAATCGAACTTCAAAATAAAAGAGTGTCAGACAACAACACGCCCTCTAAAATGTCAAATACTGAGCTGTGTTCACTGGCATTAAAGGGTTAAATCAAACAGTTTTCTTTATTTTATATCAAATATCTAAATATATATTTCATATTGCAGCCGAGTATGGAGATATTATTTA
>NC_046969.1:26091371-26096371 GCF_009769545.1 Cyclopterus lumpus | reverse complement strand
AGACCTCAACGATCGGCTGGTTGCCGTGGTTACCAGGGCGCCCCCTCTGCAGCCGGGTTTTGATCAGGACCGGATCTCTGGGCCGGTTCGGCGTGCCGGTCTCCAGATAAAAACCTCCAGGACATTTTCTTTTAGCCTCGTGCCAAGAAGCCGTTTGGTTTCAATCTCGCTCAAAACGACCGCACCGGACGTCGTCGGGTTCAGGGCTCGTAATCTGCAGCGGGATCTGTGGGCTTTGAATCCCCCCCCCCCCGCCCCCCACCCCCCTCATCCCCCCGTGGAGGTAATGGACTAACTGCCATTTCTAATCAACGAAGAATTGATTCCTCCGCCTTCTCCGCGGCGCTGAGGACGCACGCCCCGCCAGGTCCGGCGGTCCGACGAGGATGAGCGGCCTTCACAGTGCGATTCGTTCCCATGGCGACGTGAACGCTTTCTAACGGCTTATGTCATCAATACTTTCACTCACAACTTGAAGAACGAGAAAAAAGTGTTTTTCCAGAGCGAGGTCGTTTTTTGCCGTGTTGAGTGAGGGAGGAATCTGTCTGTGTGTCTTTCTCTTTCTCAATGTATATATATAGATATATATATAGATATATAGATCATGTACATATACATACACACATATATATATAATATATGTATATATAATATTTATATATTATATATATGTGTCCACGTCAACAGTTTTTCTTTGTTAATTCCTCCAACTTGCTGTAAATACAGTTTTTATTATTATTGATGGCCGTTTTCTGGCTCCACTCCACATGTGAAACATTGAGCTCACGTCAAAATCAAAACCCATCGTCCCGACTCTCCGAAGCGTCTCTGTGGCCGACTCGTTACCTTCTTGTGGCTCTTGAGCACGGACGGCGTGACGAAGGCCTTCTCACACAGGTCGCACTTGTACTTCTTGTGGCCGTCGTGCACCACCTGGATGTGCACGTTGAGCGTGTCCTTCCTCTTGAAGGTGGCGTCGCACTGGTCGCACTTGAACGTCCGCTCACCTGCGGGGGGGGGGGGGGGGGGGGCGACAGAGAAGAGAACGAGAGGGACAATCGAGGGAGGGAGGAGGAGGTGGTGTTGTTCACCGTCGAGCCTCCGAACAACAACAACAACAACAACAACAACAACGGCGGCCATCATCACGCACAGCAAGCGGCAGACCCAATTACAGGAGGAGCACAAAGAAGGCCCAACAATGGGTCTTCTTCTGGGGGTCTTCACCAGGCGTCAACACGCTCCCTTCTCTTGTTCACCGGCAACAAAAAGAACAACACTCATATTGTACTCATCGTTCCACTGACACGGTGTCAGCTGTTCAGAGAGAGCGTGTGTGTGTGTGTGTGTGTGTGTGTGTGTGTGTGTGTGTTCATTCCGATGACGGTCAGCTCAACATTTTTCTAATCAAATCCAAACATTCACTTGATGATAATTAATTCATGTTGTCGACGCCTTCGCACAAATATCTCATTAATACTTTAATTTACGGACCGTTCTCGAAGGTCTCGTGGACGCGTCACTCGGGAAAAGAAGCGCCCACACAAGACGGAAGTGGTCGTGTGGGCGGAGTCACAGAGACGCATGAGCTCGTACAGGAAGTGGTCGTGTAGGCGGAGTCACAGAGACGCACAAGCTCGTACAGGAAGTTGTCGTGTGGGCGGAGTCACAGAGACGCACAAGCTCGTACAGGAAGTGGTCGTGTGGGTGGAGTCACAGAGACGCACAAGCTCGTACAGGAAGTTGTCGTGTGGGCGGAGTCACAGAGACGCACAAGCTCGTACAGGAAGTGGTCGTGTGGGCGGAGTCACAGCGAAGCACGAGCTCGTACAGGAAGTGGTCAGCTGGGCGGAGTCACAGCGACGCACAAGCTCGTACAGGAAGTTGTCGTGTGGGCGGAGTCACAGAGACGCACAAGCTCGTACAGGAAGTGGTCAGCTGGGCGGAGTCACAGCGACGCACGAGCTCGTACAGGAAGTGGTCGTGTGGGCGGAGTCACAGAGACGCACAAGCTCGTACAGGAAGTGGTCGTGTGGGCGGAGTCACAGCGAAGCACGAGCTCGTACAGGAAGTGGTCAGCTGGGCGGAGTCACAGCGACGCACAAGCTCGTACAGGAAGTGGTCAGCTGGGCGGAGTCACAGCGACGCACGAGCTCGTACAGGAAGTGGTCGTGTGGGCGGAGTCACAGAGACGCACAAGCTCGTACAGGAAGTGGTCGTGTGGGCGGAGTCACAGCGAAGCACGAGCTCGTACAGGAAGTGGTCGTGTGGGCGGAGTCACAGCGAAGCACGAGCTCGTACAGGAAGTGGTCGTGTGGGCGGAGTCACAACGACGCACAAGCTCGTACAGGAAGTGGTCAGCTGGGCGGAGTCACAGCGACGCACGAGCTCGTACAGGAAGTGGTCGTGTGGGCGGAGTCACAGCGACGCACGAGCTCGTACAGGAAGTGGTCGTGTGGGCGGAGTCACAGAGACGCACAAGCTCGTACAGGAAGTGGTCGTGTGGGCGGAGTCACAGCGAAGCACGAGCTCGTACAGGAGGTGGTCGTGTGGGCGGAGTCACAGCGAAGCAAGAGCTCGTACAGGAAGTGGTCGTGTGGGCGGAGTCACAGAGACGCACACGCTCGTACTCACTGTTGTGGATCAGCAGGTGGCGCTGCAGAGAGAACGGCGTGCGGAACAGCGCTTTGCACTCGTCACACTGGAAGGGGCGTTCCTCGGAGTGGGTCTGCAGAGAGAGAGAGACCATGGGAGATGAGAACCTCAGAACCGGTGAGGACGTGGTTCTGCCGGTTCCCCGCTCACCTTCTTGTGGTTCTTGTAGACGTTGCGGTGGGCGAACTCCTTCCCGCACAGCTTGCACTTGTAGGGCTTGTCCTCGCTGTGGATGATCTTGTGAGCCGTCACCTGGTCCAGGCGCTTGAAGGAGCGGCTGCAGATCTCACAGGTATACGGCCGCTTCTCTGCACCGGGGGAATAAACAGACGGGGGGGGGGGCGGTGAGCCTGAGAGGGGCGGGGCTACAGGGGCGAGGGGCCGAGGGGGCGGGGCCTGCTTACCAGAGTGTGTGATCATGTGCCGCTTCAGCTGGTTGGTGGAGATGAACTTCTTGTCGCACGCGTGGCAGTCGAGTATTTCATGAACCTGCGGCAGACGAGAGGAGACAACGCGTTCAAGGACCAATCGGAAAGACGAGAACCTCACCATGTAGTTCTGGGCGTTAAAAGTTTCTACTTGCTGACCTTTTAAACTGGGGTCAAAGGTCACGTAAACGTTGACGGTCAACAGAAACTAAATCTCTGACGTCTCCTGACAGAAAAGCAATTAAAGTGATGAAAAGGTCCAATCCCCCTCTCTGCTTCAGAGCGGCGCTCCAATAATTACACATTCAACCCCCCCCCCCCCCCCCCCCCCCCCTCCATGCACAGCAGCGTATGCTAATAACCGGCGTTCGGCTAAATGACGATAATGGGCGATTTAAGCCGCTTCACGGAGACTTCTGATTGGCCCGAGACGTCGCCGTGGGAACAAAGTGTGTGACACGTTCACGATGAGGCTCTGCGTTGGACGGCGCTTCATTAAACGTGTTACTGGGATAATCGTCTGAATGTGAATACATTTCTGCCATCGGGAGCTACATAATAAAAGAGCCCCCCCCCACCCCCACCTTTCTGTGTTCCTGTAGATTCAGGGACGAGGAGCACTTTCGGTTGCATATGGTGCACGTGAGCTTCCGCCGTGCGCTCCCTACAAAGGAGTAGAAGAAGAAGGAAAAACGATGACAAACATACGACGAACCTGAACCTGCAGGTCTGATGGAAGAAAGAAGAAGAAGAAAACATATTAAAGTGGACAATCATGACAACAATTTCAACACAATCATCACACAGAAAAGAGTCTACTGCACCAGAAACACACCGATAATGTCCTACAATGTTCTATAATGTCTTATGATGTATTATAATGTATTATGATGTATTATGATGTATTATAATGTCCTACAATGTTCTATAATGTCTTATAATGTATTATGATGTATTATGAGGTATTATAATGTCCTACAATGTTCTATAATGTCTTATGATGTATTATAATGTATTATGATGTATTATGATGTATTATAATGTCCTACAATGTTCTATAATGTCTTATAATGTATTATAATGTATTATGATGTATTATGATGTATTATAATGTCCTACAATGTTCTATAATGTCTTATGATGTATTATAATGTATTATGATGTATTATAATGTCCTACAATGTTCTATAATGTCTTATAATGTATTATAATGTCCTACAATGTTCTATAATGTCTTATAATGTATTATAATGTATTATGATGTATTATGATGTATTATAATGTCCTACAATGTTCTATAATGTCTTATGATGTATTATAATGTATTATGATGTATTATGATGTATTATAATGTCCTACAATGTTCTATAATGTTCTATAATGTATTATAATGTCCTACAATGTTCTATAATGTCTTATGATGTATTATAATGTATTATGATGTATTATAATGTCCTACAATGTTCTATAATGTCTTATGATGTATTATAATGTATTATGATGTATTATAATGTCCTACAATGTTCTATAATGTTCTATAATGTATTATGATGTATTATAATGTCCTATAATGTATTATAATGTCCTACAATGTCTATAATGTCTTATGATGTATTATAATGTCCTACAATGTTCTATAATGTCTTATAATATCTTATAATGTATTATAATGTCCTACAATGTTCTATAATGTCTTATGATGTATTATAATGTATTATGATGTATTATGATGTATTATAATGTCCTACAATGTTCTATAATGTTCTATAATGTATTATAATGTCCTACAATGTCTTATGATGTATTATAATGTATTATGATGTATTATAATGTCCTACAATGTTCTATAATGTCTTATAATGTATTATAATGTATTATAATGTCCTATAATGTATTATAATGTCCTACAATGTTCTA
>NC_046969.1:26056371-26083871 GCF_009769545.1 Cyclopterus lumpus | reverse complement strand
TCCTTATCTTTTCATATTGTAATATAGTTTGGGCAAGTACTTTTACTACAAGTACTTTTACTACAAGTACTTTTTACTACAGGTACTTATAGTAAAAGTATTTTTACTACTTCTCTGTAAAACATGTAAGTCCTCCAGAAACGCCATGAGGTCTTCACCTGTAGAGTCTCCTCTACAGTGACTCCATCCCAGCATGTTCTCCCCGCATGAGGAACCAACCTTGTTGTGGGTCTTCTGGTTCTCCTTACAGACACATTGAAAAGACATTTAAAAGCCTCTTTCTTGAAGATCTACCTGGATGGCTGCCCAGGTTCTTCTGCTCCGCCGACGGCGCCTGGTGGACGAACCGCAGCCAGTTGGCGGTGTCGCGGGTTACTGGCGTCCATGAATGTACAGCACGTCTCCTTTGCTGCCGCGGACCTGGAGGCCAACGCAGGGACACAACAGCAAGTCTTTGAACGCCTCGTCGGGTGAGCGGTCCCCAATGTGATGAACGATCACAGTGACCATCAGAACCCTTTAGATCCCTTTGATGATCCATATTAACAGTATACAAAGCATCCAGAATATTTAACATGAGCTCAGAGCTTTGGGAAGTTAAACAGCTCATAATTCATCTCTAATATCTATTTTATGTGAAAACATCTGGATTCATTCTAGTTTATCACCAACGCTACATTTTACGTTTTATGTGAACGCATCATGAGAACGTTATCATTTACCTTCAGCCAGTACTCATGTTCACTGAACAGAGCCTGAACGCATCATGAGAATGTTATCATTTACCTTCAGCCAGTACTCATGTTCACTGAACAGAGCCTGAACGCATCATGAGAACGTTATCATTTACCTTCAGCCAGTACTCATGTTCACTGAACAGAGCCTGAACGCATCATGAGAACGTTATCATTTACCTTCAGCCAGTACTCATGTTCACTGAACAGAGCCTGAACGCATCATGAGAATGTTATCATTTACCTTCAGCCAGTACTTCATGTTCACTGAGCAGAGCCTGAACGCATCATGAGAAGTATCATTACCTTCAGCCAGTACTCATGTTCACTTAGCAGAGCCTGAACGCATCATGAGAACGTTATCATTTACCTTCAGCCAGTACTCATGTTCACTGAACAGAGGCCTGAACGCATCATGAGAACGTATCATTTACCTTCAGCCAGTACTCATGTCACTGAGCAGAGCCTGAACGCATCATGAGAACGGTATCATTTACCTTCAGCCAGTACTCATGTTCACTGAGCGGAGCCTGAACGCATCATGAGAACGGTCATCATTTACCTTCAGCCAGTACTCATGTTCACTGAGCAGAGCCTGAACGCATCATGAGAACGGTATCATTTACCTTCAGCCAGTACTCATGTTCACTGAGCAGAGCCTGAACGCATCATGAGAACGTTATCATTTACCTTCAGCCAGTACTCGTGTTCACTGAGCAGAGCCTGAACGCATCATCATGTAACTGAAGTGAACCTCCGCTGGTTCTCTGTTAGCGGTGCTGTTAACGTTACTAGCTAACGTTACTAGCTCTCCTGTTGGTCTAAACACTGATTGGTTGTTTACAAAGTCACATGATCAGAGACATTATATTATATTTGGAGGACAATAACGCTCCGTCTACCTCACTACTACAGGTGTGTAAAATATAATATATCACCTCCCACATGCAGCGGTGTCCGAGCTTTCCTCGAGCTCCACAGGAAGCTTCTTCTCACCGGCGAACGGACCGAACTTCTCTCCCTTCAGAAACCCACGGAATGAGATCGTTTGAAACAGAACATACGGAAAATGTTATTTTCAATAGTATTAAAACAGCTTTCACTCCAGTGGAGGGTCTGAAACCTAGCATAAATGTATTGTGGGTACTTCAATGTGGAAAGTACTAATGGTACTAATGTTGAGGTACTCTATTTGAGTAATTTCCATTTTCCGCTACTTTCTACTTATTTACATTATTGATACAAAATATCATAGAGAAACATTATGATGTTTAATTATTGATTATGAGAGGACTTGACACTAAAGTGAAGAAGCATCAATACTTCCAATCCAAACGTATATTATAAAATGAGCTATTCTGACTACTTTTACTTTACTTTAGTACTTTTTTTAATGGAGTTACGTTTTGAACGCAGCAACGAGAGTATTTTTAATTGTGGTATTACTGCACTGTACATTATTAAATCAGGATTGAACTAGTATTCACAATAAAATTACACTATTACACTATTATGTACTTTAATTGTCATATTTCTGTATTGTTTTGTGAGCTCAATGGAGGGGGAGAGTACTATACTGTAATTATATACCTCTTTACTGTAAAATCATTTTAATGCAGTATTACAACAGCAACATACTGCTGTGAAGTCACCGCATTGAGCTGTCATTTTATTATCATTTACTGTAAAAATTAAATTAAAGTAACTTGCTATAAAAGTATATCACTGTAAACGTACAGTAAACATTTTTTATGGTGTACTATATACTAGCAGATGTGAGTACACCCTTGAGTACTGGACATGTACACTTGTTCACCTTTCCAGAAGAGCAAAGACATCCGGGTTTGGGGGCGTGGTCAACATGTGTACTTCATGTTTGCATTCATGGTTCATCCTCAACCTGTGTCTTTTACGCCACACATACAGTTTTTTTTAAAGCTACACTTAAAGTGCGTCCTGAACCTGAACGCATCACTGCCGCTCTCCACTTGACACAGTTCACACGCCTCCTCTGTGTATCTGACAGGGGGGGAGGGGGGGGGGGGGGGGGTCTGAATCCATATTAAAGACGTAAACAAACAAACAGCTCCTATGTAACATTGTGTGTACTTTGTGCGCTACTTTGTTGCTTCACGGGGCAACAGTTTGTCTCTCCTCTCTCTCTCTCTCTCCGCCGACATGGATACATTGTAGCGCCGCACGAGGGGAACAACTGGAGCGGCTGCAGCTACGTGGCACATCACGTCAGAGCGGCTCCGGGGTTCGAGGCTCCCCGAGAGAGACCGAGAGCAACGAGACGAGCAGGAAGGAACACAAACACACAACTATGTGGTTTGTTACAAAGTCACACGAGTCGGTTACACAGTTTACCCACGACTTACACACCTTTTTTCACTCGCCTCGCCGTGTAGAGACCGATTCCATCCTGACCTTTGACGCCTTCAGAGAGAATCTGTCCGGCACGTACATGCCCAAACATTGTCATCCCTCGGGGAGGGTTTCCTGGGAGGACGGGCCGGGCCGAGCTGCGGGACGTGTCGGCGGGGGGCAGCGGGCATTCGAGGGCTGCTTTTTCGGGGTTCAGTTTAGCGGCTCTCCCGTGAAGCGGCAGCGGGTTCAACTCGCGCTGCTCCGGCTGCAGGAAGCCGACGCCGCGCTCTGATTGGTCCAAAGTTTGTAACCAGAAGCTACCTTTACTGTTTCATCCGGCTCGCTTCACCAGGGCCTGCTGCGGGGGACGGGGCGAGGGGGGAGGGGACTAGAGGGGGGACTAGAGGGGGACTAGAGGGGGACTAGAGGGGGACGGGGACTAGAGGGGGGACGGGGACTAGAGGGGGGACGGGGACTAGAGGGGGACTAGAGGGGGACTAGAGGGGGACGGGGACTAGAGGGGGACTAGAGGGGGGACGGGGACTAGAGGGGGACTAGAGGGGGGGACGGGGGACTAGAGGGGGACTAGAGGGGGACGGGGACTAGAGGGGACGGGGACTAGAGGGGGACGGGGACTAGAGGGGGACTAGAGGGGGACGGGTGACTAGAGGGGGACTAGAGGGGGGGACTAGAGGGGACTAGAGGGGGACTAGAGGGGGACTAGAGGGGGACTAGAGGGGGACGGGGACTAGAGGGGGACTAGAGGGGGACTAGAGGGGGACGGGGACTAGAGGGGGACTAGAGGGGGACGGGGACTAGAGGGGGACTAGAGGGGGGACGGGGACTAGAGGGGGACTAGAGGGGGACGGGGACTAGAGGGGGGACGGGGACTAGAGGGGGACTAGAGGGGGACGGGGCGAGGGGGGACGGGGACTAGAGGGGGACTAGAGGGGGGACGGGGACTAGAGGGGGACTAGAGGGGGACGGGGCGAGGGGGGACGGGGACTAGAGGGGGACGGGGACTAGAGGGGGGACGGAGACTAGAGGGGGACTAGAGGGGGGACGGGGACTAGAGGGGGACTAGAGGGGGGACGGGGACTAGAGGGGGACGGGGACTAGAGGGGGGACGGGGACTAGAGGGGGGACGGGACTAGAGGGGACGGGGACTAGAGGGACGGGGACTAGAGGGGGGGGCGGGGGACTAGAGGGGGACTAGAGGGGGGACGGGGACTAGAGGGGACGGGGACTAGAGCGGGGAACTAGAGGGGGACGGGGACTAGAGGGGGACGGGGACTAGAGGGGACGGGGACTAGAGGGGACGGGGACTAGAGGGGGGACGGGGACTAGAGGGGGACTAGAGGGGAGACGGGGACTAGAGGGGGGACGGGGACTAGAGGGGACGGGGACTAGAGGGGGGACGGGGACTAGAGGGGACTGGACGAGGGGGACTAGAGGGGACGGGGACTAGAGGGGGGACGGGGACTAGAGGGGGACTGGACGATGGGGGGACGGGGACTAGAGGGGACGGGGACTAGAGGGGGACTGGACGAGGGGGGACGGGGATAGAGGGGGGACGGGGACTAGAGGGGACTGGACGAGGGGGGACGGGGACTAGAGGGGGGACGGGGACTAGAGGGGGGACGGGGACTAGAGGAGGACTGGACGAGGGGGGACGGGACGAGGGGGGGACGGGGACAAGGGGGGATGGGGACTAGAGGAGGACGAGGGGGGACGGGGACTAGAGGAGAACTGGACGGAGGGGGGACGGGACTAGAGGAGGACGGGACGAGGGGGGGACGGGGACAAGGGGGGATGGGGACTAGAGGAGGACGAGGGGGGACGGGGACTAGAGGGGACTGGACGAGGGGGGACGGGGAGTTATTGTGTCATAGTGTCAAAACATGACCTCATAGATATCACATGAAACTTCACCACTTCATCACTCACATTAAGAGTTATTGTATTACACGTTTTATGAAATGTTTAAATATGCAAATGAGCCATTATGTAATGATAAGTTTTGGTGAAAACAGACAAAGAAATAAAATAATTTTTTTATTTATTCTAGAATGAAAGAAGACGACTTATGGATGAAAAATAGACCTACAACTCTACGTTGACCGATGCATAAAAAACAACATTGTCTCCCATTAAGAAAGAAAACTTAAAATTTCAAAATAAAAGCACACAAAGTAAAGCCAGATTTTCTTTCCTTGCCAACAAACCACTTATGCTCTAACTGCTCAGCAGTAGATGTGGTTTTCTGAAAAACACACAACTTATGGATGAATGATTGTGACAAAATGAAACTCACATCATGTACACTGCTTCTCTTTTTTTATTTCTTTTTTTTCTCCGCCTCAGCTTGATTTGTTGACTTTTTTTTTTTTTTTTTATAGATTAGCTCCGTTTCTGTTTCTGAACACCTCTTCGCCCTTAAATCAGCAGCGTCCCCCGTTGTGGCGTTTCTTTTTTTTGCCAATGGCTTCCTGTCGGGCTGCGGCTCTGATGGTCGCTGGTTGACGGTTCGACTGCATCACGACGCGCGGGTTTACTTCAAGGAGCTGCTGCTGCGTTCGAGTGTCTTTCAAAGGCTTCACCGTCTGCTGTCTTTTAAAGGGTCTACGCTGCAAACGTTGGGATACAGCCCCCCCCCCCCCCCCCCCCCCCCCCTTCAGATCTCTATTGTGTTGGAGCTGGTGTCGTCAGTGGCCCCGGGGTCATGTTCCAGGTGTATTTCAGAGAGGTAAGCCCTCGGAGAGAGAGTGACAGGGAGACTTATTGGGTGACAAGCCTGATCACTGCACTGAGAGGCTCTTTGTGTGTGTCCGCCCCACCATGTCCTCCGTGGTCCATTTCCGCCCCCACCCCCCCCCCCACACCCACACCCCTGACCTCGCTGTCAGTGCCTTGGCCTGTCGGGGCAGGACAATTAAATGTCATGACCCCTTTTCTCCCTCCCGTGCCCTCTGAGGACCCTCCATCCCATTAACTTTCACTCAGCTTTCACTCGGATCCCAGGGTGACCCCCCCCCCCCCCCCCCCCCCCCCCCCCCCCAGCCCTGATCTCCAACACCTGCACAGAAACACACACTCAGAGGGCTGATGATGCCGCGGGGCCACCATAAGATGATAATCCTGACTTTTTTAAATCGATGCCGGACTGCACAGATAATTCACTATCTGAACAAAAACCTGTAGTTTGAGCTGTGAACTCTTTACTGTGAGAGAGTCTGATTGTCCGACAGCATTCAAACAAGACGGCCATGCTGGCCACAGTCAGAGCGTGATTTAAGTCACGTCTTGGAGTGGAAGACAATTCATCGCTCTCCATTGGTTTTGTATGTAAAAGCGCCTCCTTGCCGTCACTCTTTTAGCAAAACCACAGACAAAAGTCTAAAAGCTGCCGTTTGGTTGGATGCCAACAGGGCTACGGACCTGAGGATGCACTCAATAAGAGAGGCGTCTGCAGAAGAAATGAAGAAGACCGTGGACCCTGACCCTCAGTATGTCCAATATGTTACCGTGTTTAGTTCAAACGGTTTTAGGCTCACTGCACTTCTATAAGTTTAGCTTGAGCATTTTGACAGTACGACACTTGTATTGTAGTGGAACGTGGATAAATCAGAAAGCTATGCACGTGCAAGGCCTTAACTTCTATGGCGTCGCTTGCTAACACAAAGCAGCTAACGTTAGCTGACAACAGCTTGCTAACTTGTCCCAGCATGCTTCAATGATCACTTTTGTGTTTCAGCCGATGCTAGCATATTGTGGCGTTTTCCCCTCTGGGAGGAAGTGGTTTTCACAGTATGACACATCGTCTTCGACGTTGCATTCTCTCTACTGCCCACCAGGGGGCGACTCCTCTGGTTGTATAGAAGTCTATGCTTCATGTGTTAAAGCTGCATTCTCTCTCCTGACCACCAGGGGGCGACTCCTCTGGTTGTATAGAAGTCTATGCTTCATGTGTTAAAGCTGCATTCTCTCTCCTGACCACCAGGGGGGCGACTCCTCTGGTTGTATAGAAGTCTATGCTTCATGTGTTAAAGCTGCATTCTCTCTCCTGGACCACCAGGGGGCGACTCCTCTGGTTGTATAGAAGTCTTTGCTTCATGTGTTAAAGCTGCATTCTCTCTACTGTCCACCAGGGGCGACTCCTCTGTTGTATAGAAGTCTTTGCTTCATGTGTTAAAGCTGCATTCTCTCTCCTGACCACCAGGGGGCGACTCATCTGGTTGTATAGAAGTCTATGCTTCATGTTAAAGCTGCATTCTCTCTCCTGACCACCAGGGGGCGACTCCTCTGGTTGTATAGAAGTCTTTGCTTCATGTGTTAAAGCTGCATTCTCTCTCCTGACCACCAGGTGTATAAAACTTATTACAATTCATCCTCTGGGGAACATGAATGTCTGTACAAAAAGTAACTCCAATACATCCAATAGTTGATGAGATACTTCAGTCCGGACTAAAGGCAGACTGACTCACGTTGCCATTCATGCCACAAGCTAATTTATGGTCTGTTCCTGACATGAAACACACAAACACATATGGACAGAATCTCCTTTGGAATCCGAGCACATTCAAAAGAAAAGGTCTTAAAATCAGCAGAATCATCAGCAGCTCTTTTATGGTGACGTCTGGCCATTGAAAGCATCTCCTGAAGGCTTTGTTCCCAAGCGTCTGTCACCATGTCTGACCGATGCCGGCATGTCGGCCCCGAAAGAAGCTTTCCATAAGCGGCCTTATGAAGCGATGACAAAGACTCCTCAAGGACAATGATGCATTGAGGACTCGTGATAAAAAGTTCTAACTAAACAAAGAAATTTGGATCATAAATCCTGCGGGACCGAGACTTTGAACCTGAAAGTACCCGGGCCACGCAGTGCCAGTCGAGTCTCTGAGGGCCAAAAACTACACAAACCACATTTAGGACATGGTGCAGCGAAGGATTGCCTTGAAATAAATACTTTCAGTCCTTTTTTTTTAAAGTAAATATTTTCACTGGAGGAAAAACCTCAGTTTGGCAAACATACAAATGGTTCCATACAAGATTTTTCCAAACGGATGGTCGTGCATTTTTCTCGAAATCTCTCAAACCTGATACTGTGGATTGAGGGGCCAGACCACCTTTTGTTTCATGTTTCAAACCCCCGCAGTCTCTCACCACAGCTCCCTATTTCAAGGCCGATCGCTGAACAGCCAGCAAACCATTTCCTGAAGCGGCGAGGTCACTGGATAAATGATGTTTTCATTTGACAACCCCAGGCCGCCGCTGAAGGAGGGCCTTCAGAGGAAGCCTTTCTTTCTTTTCTTTTTTAATTACAGCACAGACGAAGCGTGAGACATTACGGCCACTTTGAAGTGATTTCACGAGCACAAGGACCACCCTTAATGCGGCTCCATTGACGGCAGCGAGTACACAAATACACAAATACACAACAACAACACAGTCTGGGGGCCGTTTGTGAAGGAGTCACCGAAGGCAATCTGGTGGGTTCCTGTACACGAATTGTCCCTTTTTACAAGACGTTGCGTTAAAACCAAGGTTAAGGCAACGAAAGCCCTTAGTTAGGTTAATAAAAACATCATGGTGGGGCTCAGAATAGCTACGCACACTTAGATGAAGGCAACAGGCAGTTGTCTGGTTGAAAGCCAACCAATACACATAAAGTGCGTCTCCTGCTCCGACTGTTTCTTAGTCGTGTGGATGGTTTTAATGTGTGTGTCCAGCACGCAGAAGGCTCCTCGTTGACTTTCCTTTGGCTTTATTGTTCGTGCTGAGCGACACGAAAACCACGAGATTGCATTTCGGAACAGTTTCCCAAACTGCCGAGACGCCGGTCTGGATGCACCCAGAGACCACAGACTGGAGTGCACCGTCACCGCGCCTTCATCCAGGGAACCAAACATGCATATCGCCTGTACAGGAGAGTTCATATCTGTGCATGATAATAGGAGTTGAATATGCAGCAGGATATGTCAACATATCTTTCATACACTTGCATTATCCCAATGGAGCTCGGCTGAGATGCCCGGGGGGCCGCCGGTCCCTCTGCACCCCTCCTGGGAATGGGCTGGTGGTCTGGACGGGTTTGGAAAGAGGCCTTTCTCTGCTAACTGGTTTGGACCCGAGCTTCAACAATGATCTGTGCCGAAGCCGCTGAAGTGGAATCCTTCTCCTCTGTGGGTGAGATCCCAAAGCGTCATCATTTCATTATACACACAGTTTACTTTGGAGATCTTCTGAGGCACCAGAGTGAGTCAGACCCCGTTTCATGTAACTCTCCGGCAGAGCGCCGTAGAGGAGCTTTCCTCTCCTTCAGTGTTTCCTCTGTTGGGAAACACCCTCATTATTTCTTCTGCTGCAAAGAGACGATTGATACGACGCTCCACGCTGTCTGCTCGGTAAACACACCACGCTAGTAGCCTAGCAGCTGATTCGCATTATGTTTTGATGCTTTTATGGTTTTATGTGAAGCACTTTGAATTGCCTTGTTGAAATGTGCAACACAAATAAACATGCCTCGCCTCAGCTCACAAAGGGTCTCAACCACAGACTGTGTATTAGAAGAGGAAGTGGTCGTCGATACGTCATCTCATTGGTTTGTGGACGGATGTTTTGAAGCCTCCAGTTTTGCCGTCGCCATCTTGGATTACGGCCGTCGCCATGTTGTTTTTTGCAACCAGTGAACAGGAAGTGATCATATCTGGTCTGAGGAGGAGTAACGTAGAGACGCCGTATACGTCTCTGATGGCGACCTGTCAATCACCTTGTAGCCCCGCCCCTAAAGCATACCCTGCTTTATGGTCTGTTTGACTCTAAAAGACCATAATTTACTAAATGAAGACTAGAGATTGAGTCCATAAACTCATGTTTACAATGTTTACTGAGGGAATAAATCAAATCCTCACATATCACACATGAGGACATGGGAATGATACTAGAAGTTGAAGGACAGACACACACCATCATCCATTCACAATAAGAACGGATAAAGATGTGTGTGTGTTTGACTCATCCACCTCTTCATGCTACGTCAAGTGCTCAGAGCGTCGTGGTTGTGTTCACATTGGAGTCTGTTGAAAGCCTGAAGCAGGAGCATTGACCATGTTGGTTTCCCCTCTAATAAGCTGGAGCTTCATATTTACTGTCCTGGTATGAGAGCGCTAGCAAACCACTACTTTCAAGCCCTTGTTAAGTTATATTTATGAACACATGCATCAAGCTTTCTGACAGTGTAAGTGAGTCAACCACATCATTTCCAGCCTGAGTTTGATGGAGATTGTTTGGAGTTGTTCCGTTAGCTCATGATTACTCCACCGCTGACCTGCATGTCTGTCTCCACCCGTCACCCGGCTCCATGTGCACGCACATATACCCAAAGCTCACCGCCACGCAGAGGGTCAGCACGGCCTCTGGGACAGAGAGGCTTCTCTGTGCATTTGCATGTTGTTGTTTCTTCTTTGCTGCCGGAGATTCTTTAAAGACGCAACGGAGCCGACTTTATCAGCGCAAGCGGGTTTTACAGGGATATCCATGACACTCCCACACGCTCTCTGGAAGCTCCTCCACATTGTTGCTGGGGCATCGGCAGGTTAATGGAAGCCAGGTGGAGGCCCCTCCCCCACCCCCCTTTGCGCTCCCTCCGGTCCGGCGGCGCCGTGATTGACAGCTTGAGCCGTGGCCGTGGATCGGCAGCGACTACCCAGAACCAGAGGCCGGGATGGAAAACACGAGCAACAGCTGCTGCTCTTGGCCCGCGACAAACAGAGCGAGCGCTGCCATTGGCCTGAGACCGCTCCTTGATTGGAACGTGGTGATATGGGCTGGTGAGCGTCTGGCTTTGCTCTCTGCTGGTTTGTGGTTGACTGGGTCTAATGGTTAAATGGTAGCGCAAGTCACCCGATGCGCCCAGAGGTTTGATTGGTTTAAGTGCGCCCACTTATAGGAGAGCAGGTGAGGAGGGAGGCTGCAGCAGCAGCGGTGGTCTGGTGACCATCACCTGTGTTTTGTTTTTATTATTTTGGAAAGGTGCCATTTTCAGAAGGCATCAAGAGCAGAAATGTTCTGATTCGATTGATGTATTATTCTTTTTTTGCTTTAAATCCAGCTTTTAGAAATGTATCCTCTCAAAAATGAAAACATTAATTGCGATGCATGCTAGCATAGCGTTGCATAGTATAGCATAGCGTAGAGTAGCGTAAGGTAAGTAAAGAAATATAGGGTCAAAAAATATTACGTCACCAAAAGTGACTATATGTCTATATGTCTATATGTCTATATGTCTATTTGTCTATATGTCTATATGTATATCTGTCTATATGTCTATATGTCTATTTGTCTATTTGTCTATATGTCTATATGTCTATTTGTCTATATGTCTATTTGTCTATATGTCTATTTGTCTATATGTCTATATGTCTATTTGTCTATTTGTCTATTTGTCTATATGTCTATTTGTCTATATGTCTATATGTCTATTTGTCTATATGTCTATTTGTCTATATGTCTATATGTCTATTTGTCTATATGTCTATATGTCTATTTGTCTATATGTCTATATGTCTATTTGTCTATATGTCTATTTGTCTATATGTCTATTTGTCTATATGTCTATATGTCTATTTGTCTATATGTCTATATGTCTATTTGTCTATATGTCTATATGTCTATCTGTCTATATGTCTATTTGTCTATATGTCTAAATGTCTATTTGTCTATATGTCTATTTGTCTATTTGTCTATTTGTCTATATGTCTATTCGTCTATTTGTCTATTTTTCTATATGTCTATTTGTCTATATGTCTATATGTCTATTTGTCTATATGTCTATTTGTCTATATGTCTATACGTCTATTTGTCTATATGTATATATGTCTATTCGTCTATATGTCTATTTGTCTATATGTCTATTTGTCTATATGTCTATATGTCTATATGTCTATTTGTCTATATGTCTATTTGTCTATTTGTCTATATGTCTATTTGTCTATTTGTCTATATGTCTATGTCTATTTGTCTATTTGTCTATTTGTCTATATGTCTATGTATATTTGTCTATTTGTCTATTTGTCTATATGTCTATATGTCTATATGTCTATATGTCTATTTGTCTATATGTATATTTGTCTATATGTCTATTTGTCTATATGTCTATATGTCTATTTGTCTATATGTCTATTTGTCTATATGTCTATTTGTCTATATGTCTATATTTATAAATGTCTATTTGTCTATATGTCTATATGTCTATATGTCTATTTGTCTATATGTCTATATCTCTATTGTCTATATGTCTATATGTCTATTTGTCTATTTGTCTATATGTCTATGTCTATTTGTCTATTTGTCTATATGTCTATATGTCTATATGTCTATTTGTCTATATGTCTATTTGTCTATATGTCTATTTGTCTATATGTCTATTTGTCTATATGTCTATTTGTCTTTATGTCTATATGTCTATTTGTCTATATGTCTATATTTATAAATGTCTATTTGTCTATATGTCTATATGTCTATTTGTCTATATGTCTATATCTCTATTGTCTATATGTCTATATGTCTATTGTCTATATGTATATTTCTATATGTCTATTGTCTATTTGTATATATGTCTATATTGTATATGTTTATATGTCTATATGTCTATTTATATGTGTCTATATGTCTATATGTCTATTTGTCTATATGTATATATGTCTATATGTCTTTTGTCTATATGTCTATTGTCCATATGTATATTGTCTATATGTATAAATGTCTATTTCTTTATGTCTATTGTCTATTTGTATATATGTCTATATTCTATATGTCTATATGTATATATGTCTTTATGTCTAATGTTTTATATGTATATTGTCTATATGTGTATATGTCTATTTGTCTGTATGTCTATATGTCTATTTATATGTGTCTATATGTCTATATGTCTATTTGTCTATATGTATATAAGTCTATTGTCTATGTCTATTGTCTATATGTATATATGTCTACTTCTATATGTCTATATGTCTATTGTCTATTTGTATAAATGTATGTATTCTATATGTCTATATGTATACATGTCTATATGTCTATGTGTCTATTTGTCTATATGTATTTTGTCTGTATGTCTTTATGTCTAATGTTGAATATGTATATTGTCTATATGTTTATTGTTTATGGGCTATATGTCTATTGTCTATATGTCTATTTATATGTGTATATATGTCTATATGTCTATTTGTCTATATGTATATATATCTATATGTCTATTGTCTATATGTCTATTGTCTATATGTCTATATGTCTATTTGTATATTTGTCTATTTCTATATGTCTATATGTATATTGTCTATTAGTATATATGTCTGTATTCTATATGTCTATATGTATAGATGTCTATATGTATATGTGTCTATTTGTCTATATGTCTATTGTCCATATGTCTTTATGTCTAATGGGTTATATGTATATTGTCTTTATGTCTATTGTGTATGGGCTATATGTATATTGTCTATATGTCTACATGTCTATTGTCTATATGTCTATATGTCTATTTCTATTTGTCTATACGTCTATATGTCTATTTATATGTGTCTATATGTCTATATGTCTATTTGTCTATATGTATATATGTCTATATGTCTATTGTCTATATCTCTATTGTCTTTATGTCTATAAGTCTATTGTATATATGTATATATGTCTATTTCTATATGTCTATTGTATATTTGTATATATGTCTATATTGTATATGTCTATATGTATATATGTCTATATGTCTATTTGTCTATATGTATATTGTCTATATGTCTTTATGTTTAATGTTTTTTAATGTATATTGTCTATATGTCTATTGTGTATGGGCTATATGTCTATTGTCTATATGTCTATTGTCTATTTGTATATATGTCTATATTCTATATGTCTATATGTATATATGTCTATATGTCTATTTGTCTATATGTCTATTTGTCTATATGTATATTGTCTATATGTCTATATGTCTATTGTCTATTTGTATATATGTCTATATTCTATATGTCTATATGTATATATGTCTATATGTCTATTTGTCTATATGTCTATTTGTCTATATGTATATTGTCTATATGTTTTTATGTCTAATGTTTTATATGTATATTGTCTATATGTCTATGGTTTATATCTCTGTTGTCTATTGTCTATATGTCTATTTGTCTATGTCTATATGTCTATTTGTCTATTGTCTATTGTCTATGTCTAATGTCACATTGTCTATATGTCTATGGTCTATATCTCTGTTGTCTATATGTCTATTGTCTATTTGTCTATATGTCTATTGTCTATATGTCTATTGTCTATGGTTTATTTGTCTATGTGTCTATATTTCTATGGTCTATTTGTCTATATTTCTATATATTTCTATATCTTCGTCCTGAGTGATACATAAAAAACTTGACTTTGTGTTCCTGAACAGGAAACCACTAGATTTCTGTGACTATCCAACTGGTCATCAATTGGAGTTCAAGTATTAAATAAGGATTTGGACGTCACGTTTCCTGGAATAATTGTTTCTTCAGTTTTTCTTGCTCTGGTAGTGAACTTCTTCTTCTTTGCCGTTTCATCTCGTTATTTTGTGTTTTTATTATTTCTTCATTTGTTTCACCGGTCCTCTGGATCATGTGCTTGCCTCCCATTGGTTGTTCATCGTTGTGGCCACACCCGTTTTAATGTTTTATTTTGGTAAAAGCCCAGACGAAGACCTTTTCTTTTAAATGGAGTTATCTTCGTAATAAAGGATTTTTATAATATTTGCTTGCCTTCCTATTTCTCCGAGAGCAGGCGAGAAGTTTCAGATCTATAACCTCTTATCTGAGCTGCTGGACATCTCCACATCGAGTAATGTAATGTACAGTATTAATCGCTCAGCTTTGTATATATCGTCTTTCAATACAACTAACTTTTGAAAGACGATATATACAGTATATATTTTTATATATATATATATATATATATATATATATATATATATACGTATCGTCTTTCAATATTATAGTAGTTATATTGAAAAACGATATATATATATATATATATATAAATATTTATATATACGTATATATAAATATGTATATATATAACTATATATATATATATATAGATATATATATATCGTCTTTCAAAAGTTACAAAGTGTCACTTTAAGTAAGATAAAAATAAAGATAAAGACAATAAAATGGTTTGAAATGTTTTCTGACATCCTGTGTGGCGCCATTAAAAATATAAAGTGTACCGGTTTTCATGAATATAAATAAATAAATAAATAAAGACGGCAAGTGAAACAGATGGTCCGCTCGGCCGGGACATACTTTCAACTCTTTTTTTTTTTCATCGGAAGTTCCTCAAGATCAAACAAAGGAAGCAGAAGCACTGATTTATTATCTATGAAAGACCGGGTCACTGATTCTGCACCACGTGTGTCTTCAACGTTATTTACCAGCAGATAATGAATCTAATGTCCGTCCGGTCTGGGTTTTTTTTTGTGATGGACTCATCACCTCTTATGGAGACTGTGATTATAAATGCTCGGCAAAAGAACACGACGCCAGGGTGACAGAGGATTACTGGGTCTATATTTAGTGTTTATGTACATGGATATTGGCAGGACAACTCTGTACATGTGACACACACACACACACACTCTCACACACGCACAGCGATACAGTGATAATAACACAGATCTCCAGCACAGAACACATTTACAAGATGGGCTCTAGAGCAAACACTGGCTGAGACACAGACGGGAATGTCCCAACTACTACAACTTCCTCGTAAAACTGGAATTTCCTGTCAACAGTTATTATTGTCATCGATAAAAACGATCAAAAAGACGAAAAAAGTATAAAATAATTTAAATTCCTCCTAAAACATGTGAATATGCAGTGACAGATCTATACAATGCTGCTGCGACTCCAACAAACAGGACGGAAAGACAGGAAAGACAACAAAAAAACGTCATGCAGCGGCAAAGAAAGATGATCTCCTCTTTAAGTCCCGCCTCCCCGGTGGCAGCGTCGCGTCATGGCGACGGAGCAGCTCCCGCCTACCGGCCCCCCGGAGGTGCGGCCATGAAATGTAAACATAAATATACAGGTTGATATCTCTCTCCACGAACAGTTCAGTCACTGCCACAGGCCCCCGTCCGCTTGTGTGAGTAGTCAGTCCGTATACACTCCTTAGTAGAATATCACTTAGAGTTAAATAAACTTATTTAATATATAGATTTATAATAGATTTTATTCTTTGCAGAGTCATTTAGCAGTATTTCCTTGTTTTCACCAGTTTGCTCTGGTACTTCACAGAGTGGCCACTGTGTCCCACCACGTAAACGTCCAGCAGGTAGGTCTTCCCCGCCTCCAGACCCGCGATGGTCTCCGTGGTCACCGCCTTCTGCAGGTTCGGGCTGTGGAAGTACTTGCACAGGACCTTCTCCGACTTCCTGCGGGCCTCCGGCCCGGCGCACTGGTTCTGCTCCCGGCGTCGCTGCTCCTCGCCGTAGTTCTCGGCCACCTCCTTGCGGTAAATGCAGTACTTGTTGCGGTCCTGCGTGCCCAGCCAGGCCACGGTGGCGGAGGAGCAGGTGCGCAGCTTGTCGAACGCCTTGATGCGCGTGTCCTCCGGCAGCGACGGGAAGGGCTGCTTGCTGCTGGGTCGGGTGGTGGCGAGCACCTTCAGGGTGGAGGCTCCTTTCCTGCTGCCTCGCAAGCGGATCAGGTACTTGGCTTTGGGCTTCCCCCGCAGCTGTAACTGCCGCACCCCTTCCACGTTCTGGGAGAGCAGCAGCTTGCCGTCACGCCGCACCTGCACCTGCACGGCGTCCAGGCACGTGTGGACGAACAGGGTGACCCTCTGGTGGGAGGACACCGGGGCGAAGCGCAGGAACTTGCTGCCCTTCCTCTTGATGAAGACGTCCGACACTTTGCCGTCCTTCAGCTCCATCGTTTTCTGGCGGGCTTCCTCTTTGGTGCGGGCGAAGGTTCCCACGTACGCCGTGCTGGTGTTGGTCGCAGAGTTCACCGCGAACACGTCGAAGTAGTACTGCATGTCCGGCTTCAGGTCTGACACGGTGAAGATGTTTTTGTTGCCGATGCACACCTTCTGGATGTCCGGCGCTCTGGGCTTGGCCGTGTACGCCCGGGAGATCTTGTTACTCGTGAGGCCGCGGTCTTTGCCGAACCCGTGGTCGGAGGGCACAAAGCCGAAGTGGGCAAAGTCAAACGGGCTGAAGTCTCTGCCGGGCTTCGGAGCCAACATGAAGGCATCTTCCACGCTCATCTTCGCTTCGGCAGCACACATGCTCTTGAAGTTGTGCTCCTTGTTGATCACCACGCAGTAGTGGATGGGCTGGCCCATCAGGAAGCCCGTGGGCGTCGGCTTCCAGGCCAGGGTGACGGTGGTGCGGCCCAGCGCGGTCACGTCCACGCGGGGGTCGTAGGGCAGCTCCGGATAGGGCTGGTCGGACTCTGGAGTCGTGCTGGCGTACACCTTGAAGTTGCTGTCTTTCTCCGTGGACAGCAGCTCCAGCTGGTAGAGGCCGGCGGGCGTGCTGGTGGCCACGTACGCCTCCACGTCGTTGCCTTTGTAGGTGAAGAGCTCCGTGCCCTCGTCCACGGTCACCTGCTGCTTCTGCTGGTCCAGAGGTTCAGGTTCTCCTGGAAAACAAAAATAATAATAATCATTTTTAAAAACCTGCAGTCATGACCTTGACAATGTTTTCCTTCTGTTTCTTTTTTTTGGGGCATTTGATGAAAAGTCCTTTCCACCGGCGCTAAAAGTGTTTGATATGTTGACGCCTTGATCAAGTTCTGCACGGGCGATTAGCCCCTCGCGGGGGCGGCCATGTTTTCACTCCAAACATCCCCAAAAAGATCACAGACCGGCATTCACTCGGCCTTTCCGGGGAAGCCGTGCTACAAAGAGGCGCCTTGTAGCTTCTACGCGAGAGAGGCGGCCCAAACATAATATTATGTTTGTCAACCAGAGAGCTCAGTGGTGTGCTATAAATTAATGCTCAGAGATCGACTCCCACCGGAGACATTCTGCAAAAACAGAGCAGCAAAGACGGGAAGAAGTGTTGCTCCGACACTTCTTCCAATGGCTCTGCGACGATTGGGTCCAAAATAGACTGTATATGAAAATTGGACGTAATCACTGTGATGTCTCTTGTTGGTTTGTCGCCATCTTGATTTTTTTGCAACCAGAAGTGACACGAACAGGTTATAATAAACATTCGTGAAAACACATCGTGAAAGGGTTAAAGCTGAACATCACGCTGTACTGAAGAAGACTTGAAACTAGAGATTGAGACCAAAAACTCATGTTTACAATGTTTACTGAGGGAATACATCAAGAGAAGTAGAGTCATTTATATAGACTTCTATACAACCAGAGGAGTCGCCCCCTGGTGGTCAGGAGAGAGAATGCAGCTTTAACACATGAAGCATAGACTTCTATACAACCAGAGGAGTCGCCCCCTGGTGGTCAGGAGAGAGAATGCAGCTTTAATACATGAAGCATAGACTTCTATACAACCAGAGGAGTCGCCCCCTGGTGGTCAGGAGAGAGAATGCAGCTTTAACACATGAAGCATAGACTTCTATACAACCAGAGGAGTCGCCCCCTGGTGGTCAGGAGAGAGAATGTAGCTTTAACACATGAAGCGTAGACTTCTATACAACCAGAGGAGTCGCCCCCTGGTGGTCAGGAGAGAGAATGCAGCTTTAACACATGAAGCGTAGACTTCTATACAACCAGAGGAGTCGCCCCCTGGTGGTCAGGAGAGAGAATGCAGCTTTAACACATGAAGCGTAGACTTCTATACAACCAGAGGAGTCGCCCCCTGGTGGTCAGGAGAGAGAATGCAGCTTTAACACATGAAGCGTAGACTTCTATACAACCAGAGGAGTCGCCCCCTGGTGGTCAGGAGAGAGAATGCAGCTTTAACACATGAAGCATAGACTTCTATACAACCAGAGGAGTCGCCCCCTGGTGGTCAGGAGAGAGAATTTTTCAGGTCCGGCAGTTGCCACCTGGTTCACATTTGCTATTATTCTTTTACTTACAGACAAATTCTGTACACGTCTTCAACAGAGACCTAATAAATCATTTAGTAATATTTGATCTGACAGGAGCGCAGCCACAAACGCAGGTGCTCGTGTATTCAACATTCAAATGTATGCTCACGTCACACGTCTACGCTCTAAACCGACCCCCCCGTTGGTCATCTGGAAAGCCCTGCTGCGTTGAAAGGGATGCCCCTCCAGATGGAGAAAGTTTTAAAGCGAGGGAGAAAAGGAGTCCAAGAGAGAAACAGAAAAGAGGAAGACAAGAGTGCAGGATTCACCTGAAGAAGACCACGACAGCTTTAAGTAAAGGGACGTCACGGCTTTGATTCACTACCTCTTCTCTGAAATTACAGACGTCAGTTTGAGTCAGACATCATAAGTGGTCAGACTAGACACCACGACTGTGACTTAATTAAAACCCACCAAAACACAGAGCCTAACATCACTGCGCAGGTTAATTGTGAGTGTGTGTGTGTGTGTGTGCGTGTGTGTAGGTAGTGATATGCCCACATAGCGTGTCATTAACCTCTTCCACTGCTGCCTGATGTCAACATACCTGATGCCTCTCCGCTGGCCTCCTCCGGCAGCTCCTGCAGGGTGAGCTTCCACTCCAGAGGAGCATCACAGGGTGTCACGGTCACAGACAGGGGTGTGTTGTCTTCCTCCACCACAAAGTAGTACCTGGGGAAATAACAGGTTTCGAAGGGACCGTTAACATTTCGGGACGTTCTATCCAGAATAACGTGCGGGGGGGGGAGAGGGCGGTGAAAAGGCACGAGCACACCAGCAGTATCGTCGTACCGCTCGATTACACCGACACGACTTTCTCATTTATTATTTAGTTTTTTGCATCTGCATTATAGATCATGCCACTGAGCCGCATCTGATGTTTCCTACGTCTATTTACAGTAAGTGGCCGTCTGCCAGTTTAATGCGGTCCTGGGTGATGATAGGTGCGGCTCGTCAGAGTGTATCCATTCGGTGGTTGTTTGGTCCGCTCACCTTTTGGGCGTGTCCCTGAACAGGTAGCCGCTGATCTCGGCTCCATCCGGGATGACGGAGGAGTCGTGGAACAGCGACTTGTCTCGGATCTGCATCTGGAAGAGCCCTTCGTCTCTCGTGGGCAGCTTCTGGGCCACAGTTCCCAGTCCCAGCAGCACCAGCAGCACCAGCAGCACCAGCAGCCCCACGCTCCAACCTTTACACTGCCTCATTCTGAAAGACACAGGAAACACTGCTTCAGTTTCATTGTTGCACTGGGTTGCATCACCGTTATGTTTTGTTTTTAAAGGAAGAGTTTGAGACGTTGGGGGGAAACAAGCTCCTTTGTTTAGTTGCTGAGAGTGAGACGACAAGATTGATACCCCTCATGTAGTAGGCGTGAAACTACAGGCAGTCGATGACTAGCTTAGCTTAGCATTAACCCTGGAAACAGGAGGAAACAGCTAGCCCGTCTCTGTTTTTTTTTAATGTATTTATTTAACCTTGGAGGAATAATTCCCAATGGGAGTTTTAATCTCTGTCCTGGCCAAGAAAAGTTTCCCATAAAAGATCAAACAACAGATTCAAAACAAACAGCAGATTGCATCAACCAATGAAATGTCAGTATTCTGTATTTAATCCTGTTCTTCATCATGTTCCGTGGTCGTTGAATGGTCCAGTTTAAGGTCACTCTGTAGCTCACACCAAGATGAGGATGCAAACTGACGACAGCGCAGGTTCAAGGCTAAAAGGAAGAACACACTTTCCTCTGCTAAGACACACGACCCTAGAACCACAAACTGTCATTTCTACATTTGCTTTTTGTATGAATTAAACACTTGAGATGCAACGTGTGAATTTGTGAGTTTTAAAGGTGGCAGTAGACAAGGTTGTTTACAGTAAAACCCAAACACAATGTAACAATTAAAAAGAAACCAGGCCGTCTTTATGCTATGCTAATAAGCTAATAATCTTCTCATGAAACCAAACAACTTACAGTAAGACTGCTGAGTTTTTTTAACCTTTGGACAGAGCCAGGCTAGACATTTCCACCTGCTTCCTTTATGCTAAGCTATGCTAATCCACTTCTGTCACTGGCTTCATATAAGAGTGGTATCTGTCTTTTCATCTCACTCCCAGATGCAAGGGCACAAATGAGTGTACTTGCCAAAATGTCAAACATATAACGTAACTTAATTAATATTAAAGGCTAGCTGTTTCCCCCTGCTTCCAGTCATTATGCTAAGCTAATCAACTCCTGTCATCATCTAAGAGTGGCATCAGTCCCTGCAAGATTCAAATGAATGAATGAAAGGTCAAACTTCCCCTTCACAGTAAACGAGCAGTTACCTCTTTATGCTACGCTAAGATTAGCTCATATTTAGCATCCAAGGCACCAGAGCGCTTATCAAGCTTCTCATATAACCCAACAAGAGTTCTCAAAATGTCCGACTGTCTCTTTCCTGCTGATTATCAATCGATATTGGTGGTTCATATCATGTGTTCATAATGTCCATTTTTTTTTGCAATGGAAGTTCTGAATGGCTTTTTTTTGGGGGGGGGGCTTCCTTTTCCCTTTTTCTTTCCTTTCTTTTCTGGCTTCAGCTTCAGTTTTATTTGGCAACGCTGAGCTTCTGGCAGCGTCTCTAAAACGGGTTTTAAAATGTTTCTTTTTTTTTTCTTGCCTTATAGTTTCAACCTTAATTTAACATTTAAACGGCACCAACGGCATCTTTTGAGTGAACCAGTGACCAAAAGTATGGGGGGGGGGGGGGGGGGGGGGGGGCGGGGGGGGGGGTTGCTCCTGGCCACAGAGGAATGGGAGGGGGAGGGGGGGGGGCTCCTGGCCACAGAGGAATGGGGAGGGGGAGGGGGGGGACATTTAAATACCGACATGTGAAGGAAAAGACGTTGCTGGAACCGCATTATTTCATAAAGCGCTTCATATAAAGATCCTCAAATCCACGTGGTTTATGTTTTATTGACGTTAATATGAAACCGTCCATGGAGCCTCTCACGCAGCCCGTCTATTGATTCTGACCCCATTGATTGCAGCTGATGGAAACGCCAAATCCCCGGTGATTTAATCAGCGTAATGACGGCAGATTAGCCGGATACTTTACCACCATTTACCCCCCCCCCCCCCCCCCCCCCCCCCCCCCCCCCCCCTCCTCCTCCCCCCCCCCCCCTTTCTTCCTCTCGGTCTCTCCCTCTTGATCGCAGCTGTTTCATCAACAAATAATCTGTTTCACACACAGAACAGAGCTTTTAACTTCTTCTTGTCTCCTCTTCCTCCCCCAGAGGAGAGCAGCCTCCACTCTGAAGGTCACGACCCTGAAGGTCACGACCCTGAAGGTCACGACTCTGAAGGTCACGACTCTGAAGGTCACACACACTCTGGAGCCGGGTATCAATACCTCGACCAAAATAACCCAGAGCCGAGTGTATGAACCCAGACTGAAGGAGTAATAAACTCCATCAACACTACAAAGAGGAGGTTATAATCATCTGTAGACTCATATCTCATGTTCATGATCTACTTTATTACCTTTAAACAACACTGGAGAGAAACTAGGATTAAATGTAAAATATTTGATTTGGCTCATAAATATTTACTCACATGGAGATTTTTAACACTTCCTGTTTGGAAAACATCTAAAAAAATAACAGTCTAAATATATTAGATTATATTAAATATGTACTTTATTCATCCCCAGGGGGACATTTCTTTGAAGCAGCAGCAAACATGTTTACAATATATACAATAAAATAGCAATAATAACAAATTACATTTAGGGATTTACATTATGAAGGAAATGAAAATGTAAAAATTAAAGTGTACAGAGCGTGTCTACGGTTTATTGATGCTGTTCCATTTGAGGAGTGAACGCTGTGTGGTGTCACGTGACCAACACCAAGAGGTGACACGCAGCACGCGGGGTTAACTCGGTCACTTCGAGGGGCAACAACAACAACAACAACAACAACAACAACAACAACAACACAAGTTAAAGTCGCGCGGCATCTGGAACCAATCAGGTCTCGTGTCTAATGAGGAGGAAGTCTGTGTGTTACTGTTATTGATTTGTTTATAGTTTTGGTTTCACAGCGTGTGGAAGAACACGCGCTGTGGGATCTGTGCGTCATCGGGTTGGAGGACCTGGGACTGGAGCTCCAGACCCCTGTGGTGGAGCTCCAGACCCCTGTGATGGAGCTCCAGACCCCGGTGATGGAGCTCCAGACCCCGGTGATGGAGCTCCAGTCCCCGGTGATGGAGCTCCAGTCCCCTGTGATGGAGCTCCAGACCCCTGTGATGGAGCTCCAGACCCCGGTGATGGAGCTCCAGTCCCCGGTGATGGAGCTCCAGTCCCCTGTGATGGAGCTCCAGACCCCTGTGGTGGAGCTCCAGTCCCCTGTGATGGAGCTCCACTCCCCTGTGATGGAGCTCCAGTCCCCTGTGATGGAGCTCCACTCCCCTGTGATGGAGCTCCAGTCCCCTGTGATGGAGCTCCAGTCCCCTGTGATGGAGCTCCACTCCCCTGTGATGGAGCTCCAGTCCCCGGTGACCTCACTGTGACTTTGGGGTCATGACAAACAAGTGAGTGCAAAGCCCAGAGACGTTCAGGTCGGGTCGTGACCTCCCAGGTGTAGGCGTGTTCTCCAGAGACGTTAATCAGCTGTTAAACGTCCTGCGTCGCATTTACTTGATTAAAGAAACCCGGATGCTGAAACTCGTCCTCCACCTGATCCACTGCTTCTCTCCTGAGGTCAGGGGTATGTTTGGAGGTGCAGCATGCAAACCTCTCTCTCTCTCTCCCTCCCTTCCTCCACCCCTCTCTCTCTCTCTCTCTCTCTCCCTCCCTCCCTCCCTCTCTCTCTCTCTCTCTCTCCCCCCCCCCCCCTCTCTCTCTCTCTCTCTCTCTCTCTCTCTCTCTCTCTCTCTCCACATGGAGCTCATTAAAAGAGAAGACAGTTTAATTTCAACACAAATAAAGAGACATGTCGGATTCCGCCCCAACGAGACCCAGACCAGGACCCGGAGCCCTCTCAGCCTGAAGGCAGATTTAGGGTCGGACCCCTTTTGGTGGAGCGAGCTCCATCACATGGCTGTCACTTCAGGGCCAATGAGGGCGGGTAGTGGTCTGGGGGGGTCGGGGGGGGGGGGAGGAAAACCAGACCACAGGACCGGGACCTGTTCTCCACGGGGGCCAAACCCACAGCCGGTCTGGGTGCTCCTGGACGGGCACGCGGCTCATTGATGAACCTTCAGGGTTCCGATTCAACGATGGAGACTTTGTGTTTATTTATTTATATGATATATCTGGTCCAAACCCCCCCCCCCCCCCCCCCCCTCTCCCCCTCCCCCCCCTCAACAACACGCTCACAGTCTTAATGCTGAGCTCTCCACATCATCGGAACCACGAGAGCTGGCAGAGAGCATGATGGGAAGGAGAGCCCAGTCCCCCCCCCCCCCCGGAGAATGTCTCTGTGAGGAGGGTCAGGTCGCTTCTGCTTAAAACAACCATTCAGATAGTATCGAGGGGGGGGGGGGGGGGGGGGGGCATTGCGGCTGCAGAGGGTGATTAAAGATTACAAGAGAGAATGTCTCATGGGAAAGTCATCCCCCCCCACCCCACCCCCCTACCCCCCCTCCACCCACCCCCATCATCCGGGGCGCACAGGGGGAAACGAGTCAATCACGACCCCGTTATGTCGCGTTCATGCTCGGGCAGAGAGAGCCGCCCTGGGGGGGGGGGGGCATGAGGAATAACTTAACACGGGAACACAAACGCACGCAGCGTGGTGAGAGGGATGTGGGTCTGTCACTTCTGGAGGAATTCTTTCACTCGGAGAGTTTTTCATATGCAAATGCCGGTTTAGTTCCGGTATGCACGTTCAGGACCCGCTCCTTTTCTTCTTGTGTTCATCATTCATTCTCCTGAGAAAGTGGAAGAGGGAGGCAGGGAACCGGATCCACCAGCCCGGGTCCGGGTCTCTCATTAAACACAGGGAACCGGATCCACCAGCCCGGGTCCGGGTCTCTCATTAAACACAGGGAACCGGATCCACCAGCCCGGGTCCGGGTCTCTCATTAAACACATAGACCCAGATCCACCAGCCCGGGTCCGGGTCTCTCATTAAACACAGAGACCCAGATCCACCAGCCCGGGTCCGGGTCTCTCATTAAACACAGAGACCCAGATCCACCAGCCCGGGTCCGGGTCTCTCATTAAACACAGAGACCCAGATCCACCAGCCCGGGTCCGGGTCTCTCATTAAACACATAGACCCAGATCCACCAGCCCGGGTCCGGGTCTCTCATTAAACACAGAGACCCAGATCCACCAGCCCGGGTCCGGGTCTCTCATTAAACACAGAGACCCAGATCCACCAGCCCGGGTCCGGGTTTCTCATTAAACACAGGGACCCAGATCCACCAGCCCGGGTCCGGGTCTCTCATTAAACACAGGGACCCAGATCCACCAGCCCGGGTCCGGGTCTCTCATTAAACACAGGGACCCAGATCCACCAGCCCGGGTCCGGGTCTCTCATTAAACACCGACCGGGCACCGGAGGAGGAAACTAAACGGTCATCGATCGACACTGAAGTATTTAAGTAATAAATATGAATGTGACAAAATATCACAATATATGTATGAAATAAAAAACCGTCATTATAAAGTGTCCGCGTGCAGCTGTTACAGGTGCGTGAACGCTCCCACGTGAACGCGTAATGTGTGCGTGTGTGTGTTTTCCCACTCTTTGCAGAGAGGAGAGCGCTCGTGCGCGTATCGATGCGTCGCCGCTGGCAGCACTGGGAGCACTGGGAACACTGGGAGCACTGGGAGTACTGGGAGCACTGGGAACACTGGGAGCACTGGGAGTACTGGGAGCACTGGGGTACTGGGAGTACTGGCAGCACTGGGAGCACTGGGAGCACTGGGAACACTGGGGTACTGGGAGCACTGGGAGCACTGGGAACACTGGGGTACTGGGAGCACTGGGGTACTGGGAGTACTGGCAGCCCTGGGAGCACTGGGAGCACTGGGAACACTGGGAGCACTGGGAGCACTGGGAACACTGGGAACACTGGGAGCACTGGGAGCACTGGGAGCACTGGGAGCACTGGGAACACTGGGAGCACTGGGAGCACTGGGAGTACTGGCAGCACTGGGAGCACTGGGAGCACTGGGAACACTGGGAGCACTGGGAACACTGGGGTACTGGCAGCACTGGGAGCACTGGGAGCACTGGGAGCACTGGGAACACTGGGAGCACTGGGAGCACTGGGAACACTGGGAACACTGGGAGCACTGGGAGCACTGGGAGCACTGGGAACACTGGGGTACTGGGAGCACTGGGAGCACTGGGAGCACTGGGAGGCACCGACAGGTCAACAGCTTTAAGTGCGATTTATAATATTTAACAAATAAAAAGCACGCGGCTCGATTTTAAATGCGTTGAAACTTTGAACTTTTCCGGAGTTTGAAATCGCAAAAAGAAAAAGAAAAGCTCCGCTTCTTCCTCTCTGGCTGCCGGTCGGGGTCCGGGCTCTGGAGCCTCCATGCACATTAAGACCAAGCAAACAAACAAACAAACAAACAACGTTCATGATTTGACATGCCATGAAACCCAGCAGCGACCTGAACGCGTCTTACCTCTCGGGAGGTGAACCGGTCGTCCGGCGGGTGGCTCCTCTGGGCTCCTCTGGGCTCCTCTGGGTTCTTCTGGGCTCCTCTGGGCTCCTCTGGGCTCCTCTGGGCTCCTCTGGGCTCTTCTGGGCTCTTCTGGGTTCTTCTGGGCTCCTCTGGGCTCTTCTGGGCTCCTCTGGGCTCTTCTGGGTTCTTCTGGGCTCCTCTGGGCTCTTCTGGGTTCTTCTGGGCTCCTCTGGGCTCTTCTGGGTTCTTCTGGCTCTTCTGGGCTCTCCTGGTTCTTCTGGGCTCTTCTGGGCTCCTCTGGGCTCCTCTGGGCTCCTCTGGGCTCTTCTGGGTTCTTCTGGCTCTTCTGGCTCTTCTGGCTCTTCTGGGCTCCCCGGTGTCTCCCAGATGAACACACACAGGATCAAAAATGAAAAAAATAGAAAGTTCTTTCACAAACTAAGAGAACCGCCGGCCATCAGTGTTCCTCCGCGGTGTTAGGTAGTCCCGCTCCGCGCCGCTCTGCTCGGTGCCTCTGAGCGGAGTAACGAGCACTGAGCTGCACTTCACCAGCGGATTGAGGAGAGAGAGAGCGAGAGAGAGAGAGAGAGAGAGAGAGAGTGAGAGAGAGAGAGAGAGAGAGAGAGAGAGAGTGAGAGAGAGAGAGAGAGAGAGAGAGAGAGAGGGAG
>NC_046969.1:26046371-26053871 GCF_009769545.1 Cyclopterus lumpus | reverse complement strand
CATAACTATAAGGAGGTATTCAGTAAGGTCAAGGCCTCATCTCTGCCTCCACATCGACCCTACGACTGTGCCATTAATCTGCAACCAGGTACCACTCCACCCAGGGGTCGCCTGTATTCCTTATCTGCAACTGAGAGAGGCCATGGAGGCATACATAAATGGCCTTCCAGAACCTTAAGGCCCGGTGTACTTCTACCCCTATCCTCCAAGTCCCTGACCCAGAGAGACAGTTTTTTGTGGAGGTGGATGCCTCCGATGTGGGGGTGGGGGCCATCCTATTTCAGCGGGCTGCCAGTGACCAGAAACTCCACCCCTGCACCTTATTTTCTAGGCGGCTCTCACCTGCTGAAAGAAACTATGACGTTGGTAACCGAGAACTGCTTGCTGTTAAGCTGGCCCTTGAAGAGTGGCGCCACTGGCTGGATGGGAACAGTCAACCCTTTTTGTGTTGGACTGATCACAAAAACCTCAAGTACATTCTGTCTGCCAAAAGACTGAACTCTCGGCAAGCCAGATGGTCTCTGTTTTTTTACCCTTCTGTTACCGGCCCGGTACCCACAATGTCAAGCCTGACATCCTGTCCCGCCAGTTTGTGGACAAGGGGATTCCACCCCTTGCAGTGACACTATCCTATCTGCCCCTGTCTTGGTTGCCTCGATCAGCTGGGAGGTAGAGGAGAGAGTCAAGGCCGCCCTGGAGGTCCTACCTCCTGTCCTCCTGATCGCCTGTTTGTCCCTCGGACCCTGAGGTCCGATGTCCACCAGTGGGCCCATAGCTCCAAACTCACTTGCCAGGGTACAAGGGATGCCTTGCAGAGGCTCTGGTGGGCTAATCTGGAGAAAGATACCCGGGAGTTCGACAACGCCTGTCCTGTCGGCAACCAGCACAAACCATCTCACCAGCCTCCCGTTGGTTTCCTGCAACCTCTGTCTGTGCCCCATCGGCCCTGTTCTCGCATCTCCTTGGACTTTGTTACCGGTCTCCCACTGTCAACAAACATACCACCATCCTGACAGTGGTAGATCGGTTCAGCAAGGTGGCCTTTTTGTGCCCTTGCCCAAGCTCCCCTCGGCAAAGGAGACGGCTGATTTGGTCCTGCAAGAGGTCTTCCAGCTTCATGGTCTTCCCACGGACTTGGTCTCTGACTGGGGACCTCAGTTTACATCAGTATTCTGGAGGAAGTTCTGCACACTCATCGGGGCCACAGCCAGCTTGTCATCGGGATTCCATCCACAGTCTAACGGCCAGACTGACCGGAAGAACCAGGAGATGGAGACGGCTCTAAGGTGTTTGGTCTCCGAGCATCCAGTGTCCTGGTCCCAGCAGCTCCTGTGGGTGGAGTATGCCCACAACACCCTGACCAACTCTGCCACTGGAATGTCCCCGTTCCAGCGTCCCTACGGGTTTCAACCTCCACTGTTTTCAGCCCTGGAGAAGGAGGTTTCCTGCCCCTCGGCCCAGGCTTTCATCCGCCGCTGTCGCCGTACCTGGCCTGAGGCCAGAGTAGCGCTCCTCCGCTCGGCCAACCATTACTCCGCAGTGGCAAATCGGCGCCGCTCCAAAGCCCCCATCTACTAGGTTGGCCAGAAGGTATGGCTATCGACCCGGGACCTTCCCTTGCGGGTAGAGTGTAAGAAGTTGGCACCCAGATTCATTGGACTGTTCGAGATCCTGAAGGTCATCAATCCTGCAGCGGTGAGGCTCAAGCTGCCCCGAACCATGCGGGTCCACTCGTCAATCCATGTCTCCGGGGCGAAGCCTGTTTGGGAGTGTCCACTGGTTCTTGCTGTCCAGCCGCCACAATATTACCTACCTCTTACCTACACAATATATAGTTTGTATTAATAAATGTAGTATAAATGAGGCTCTGAATGCTGTGTTAACAAACCCCTCTGCATAAAGCTTCATACTATATTTATGAATGAACATATAAAGTTTAATGGATGTAAGAGCTGATGGAACTTCACCACTTCATCACTGACATTAAGAGGAGGAGTTATATGAGTTTTATGAGATGTTATGTTTAAATATGAGACATTATGTAATGATAACTTTGGTGAATTTAGAAGAAATCTACAGACATAAACAGACAAAGTAGTAAAATAATTGTTTTATTTTCCTCTAGAATAAAAGAATACGAGTTACGAAGGAAAAATAGAACAACATCTCCAAATTGATCATTGCATGAACTCGGTGACACAGCGGTGACTAAAGGTGATTAAAGGTGATTTATCAGCGTGAAGCGTGGAGGATTGTGGGTTTCACCTGTTTGCCTTTTGGGCATCGGGTCACCGACCTTGTTCTCCGTTCCGATCGTTGGATGTGTGATCAGCTGCCTTCGTCAGATTAGTGATTAGTTACAAAATGATGGTTCATGATTCATAAGAGAACGTGAGAGATATTTCGTGGCTTTGAGATCTTTGCAGGTGACTGTACCTCACCGCTTGTGGAGCTCCTGCCGGCAAGGGGGTGGGGGGGGGGAGTAGCAATCTGCATCAATCAGTCACCTGAGCGGGCCTTTAAGCGCTCGAATGCCGAGTTCATCATTAACTCTGCGGAGCTGAGAGCGTCCTCCAGGCAAACACCCACTCTGTACACATCCAATCTGGGAGCTGATTGTCTCCTCTTTGAGGGCTCAAGACGTCTCCATCTTTTTATTTTCTTCCCCCTGACAGATGAGATCAAAATCTGCAGGTGACAGTGAAGGCATCGTCCGCCCTGCAAGGATACAGTGTGGGAGGAGAGAGACAGAAGGTCACAGGTCAAGGGAAGGAATAAGGGAGTGAGGGAAGGAGGGAGGAAGGGAGGAAGGGAGGGATGTGTGAGGACGTCCTGTGCTGCGAGTGGTTACCCCACCTGGCCTCCAGCAGACACCCCGTCAGCTCTGTGGCCTGAGTGGAGAGATAAGAGTGGGTTGGGTTCCTTAAAGGAGTCCACGGGTCGGCCTCGTTTCCTTAAGAGCTTCTTCTGGGTTTTTATTGTATACTTTTTACTCCTTGATGTGAACGTCTTGAGAGGCCTTTTTAAAAGTTATAATCTATTTAGTCGTTTCTGTCGGCTTCAAGCTCCTCTGATTTCATGTTCCATCTCTGATCCTTAATGTTTCTGAGTAAAATATAAAATTAGTCCTTTTGTTTACGTCTCCGTGCTTCCGTCACGTTGCTATGAATTGTGGGTAATGCCCCCTCCGGCAAAGAAGGGCTCACAAAGCCTCGGACAGCGGGACAGAACCGAACCCCTCTGGGACCCTCTGAGGGGTCCTGGTTTCACTCTGTGTTGGGTCCTTTTAGGATACAGAACCCCCAGAACACAGACAGTCCGGTCCACAGGAGAAGACCTTCAGTGGATTCTGTGTTTCTCATTTCAAAGACAGCATTTATTGTGACTTTTTATGTTCCGGCAATAAAAAAAGTGGAAACTTGCATCAAAAGTAGTTCACGGATTCACCAAAACAAGTGTGATCCATGTGAAGCAGCCGCCGCGTGATAGGACGACACCTTTAGCTTCTGTGCTGCAGACATAGAAACACACACGGGGGCTTTTCGGGTGATTTTAACGATTCAGCGTTTCTAAAATTTGTCGACAGGCCGTCCTCTTTCTTCAAAAGCTTCTTTTGGCTGTACATAGAGGGGGGGGGGGGGGGGGGCTAAAAGCCACAATTGAAACCAGATGAAAGAGGACACGAGTGAAGAGCGCATGTCGTGTCAGAGACTTGACTTCCTGTCGTTATCCAATCAGAGGGCGTCAGCGTCAGTGCCCAAACTTCATCCTGTTATCCAGCGAGGGGGGGCTGCATGTCGGGGGGGCGGGGAGACGTAAACAAAGAGCACCGTTTAGATTGAGGATCACACACACACACACACAGGAGTCTGTCCCGGGCCCGTTTCAGTGAAACTCTAGAGCTGCAGCTCCGGGCGCGGTATGCCGACTGTAAACACAGCGCGTGGAGGAGGATCTCTGTCTGAGGACTGAACCATTACATCATCTGCAACGCATTACACAGCTGACGTTCACGGGTCCGTTATCGGGCCAGAGACTTTAAAGTGATAATCGTTCCCTATTTTAAAAAAAAATGTTCTACTCTTTCTTCTGCCACTCAAAGTATTTACATTCTGTCGTTACTTTCCTATGAAGCTGTTTTACTGGTTAGTGGCGGAGTCCGCCATTCAACATGTCTTCATTAAAAAGAGGTTGCAGTGTAAACAGTTGCTCTTCTGTTGTATTTCTGACAAAATAGCTGCTCCAGGAGCCGAGGAGACCATGAAATAGGGGGAGAACCAGGCGGCAACCTCCGGTTCTCAAAGCTTCATGTCCAACTCCTCCGGTTGTATAGAAGTCTATGCTTCATGTGTTAAAGCTGCATTCTCTCCCCTGACCACCAGGGGGCGACTCCTCTGGTTGTATAGAAGTCTATGCTTCATGTGTTAAAGCTGCATTCTCTCTCCTGACCACCAGGTATGTGACTCCTCTGGTTGTATAGAAGTCTATGCTTCATGTGTTAAAGCTGCATTCTCTCTCCTGACCACCAGGGGGCGACTCCTCTGGTTGTATAGAAGTCTATGCTTCATGTGTTAAAGCTGCATTCTCTCTCCTGACCACCAGGGGGCGACTCCTCTGGTTGTATAGAAGTCTATATAAATGACTCTACTTCTCTTGATTTATTCCCTCAGTAAACATTAGTTTGGATTGAATACTTCTGATCTTTCTCTGCACACGCACACTTGGGTTGTGAATGCAGCGTTTCCCTGTTCCAGCTCCCACAGACAGTCCGGTCCACAGGAGAAGACCTTCAGTGTTTCTCACTTCAAAGACAGGATTTATTGTGACTTTTTATGGTCCGGCAATAAATAAAAAACAGACTAGAAACTTGCATCAAAAGTAGTTCCCGGATTCACAAGTGTGATCCATGCAAAAGGTCGATTAGTGCGAGAACGACAGAGGCGGAGCTTCATCGGGTTGCAACCATCACAGAGACTGGACAAAGCCCAGCGAGGTGCTCACGCTTTTATTAAACTTGCTCTGCGGTCGTCAGGAAAATACTCGACTGTCGGTCGAGGAGGGTTTTTTAGTCGGTCCCAAAAGAGACTTTTACAGGAAAAGAACATAAAACCCATTCAGAGAACATTCCAGCAACAATATCACCGTCTACTGGAGAAAACCAAGTTAATAGTCTGATATGAAATGTTAGAGGACACACACACACACACACATACGCGCACACACACACACACACACACACACACACACACACACACACACACACTGGATAACTATTCATGGCCATGGAAACTCAGTTTACTGGGCTGAATAACATATATATTAAATGCATTATAAAAATGTGCTTATTTGACTTTATCAGAGTCAGAGTGGTGATGTAGAGGTTAGTTGGTTCAATATGTGGGACTTGAGGCGTTAAGTATGGAAACACTGCTCCCTGCTGGCCGGAGACGCACACTGCAGACCTTTCTGTCTTCAGTCTCCTGCATGAGGCTTTGCATTGGATGAGTGGATTATGAGATTTATGCTGGACACACACATGATGAAGGTCCTCAACTTCTCGTGCATACGAGCAAGACAGACTCTTTGTGGTTGTTTTGAGCCTCTTTGTGATTATGTTGTGTCTCTTTGTGGTTGTTTTGTGTCTCTTTGTAGTCATTTTGTGTCCCTTTAAAGTTATTTGAGTCGTTTTGTGTCTCTTTGTAGTCATTTTGTGTCCCTTTAAAGTTATTTGAGTCGTTGTGTGTCTCTTTGTAGTTATTTTTCGTCTCTTTGTGGTTGTTTTGTGTCTCTTTGTAGTCATTGTGTGTCCCTTTAAAGTTATTTGAGTCGTTCTGTGTCTCTTTGTAGTTATTTTTCGTCTCTTTGTGGTTGTTTTGTGTCTCTTTGTAGTCATTGTGTGTCCCTTTAAAGTTATTTGAGTCGTTTTGTGTCTCTTTGTAGTCATTTTGTGTCCCTTTAAAGTTATTTGAGTCGTTGTGTGTCTTTTTGTAGTTATTTTTCGTCTCTTTGTGGTTGTTTTGTGTCTCTTTGTAGTCATTGTGTGTCCCTTTCAAAGTTATTTGAGTCGTTCTGTGTCTCTTTGTAGTTATTTCTTGTCTGTTTGTAGTCATTTCATGTCTCTTTGTAGTCGTTCCGTGTCTTTTTGTAGTTATGTTGTGTCTCTTTGTAGTCATTCTGTGTCTCTTTGTAGTTATGTTGTGTCTCTTTGTAGTCGTTCTGTGTCTCTTTGTAGTTATGTTGTGTCTCTTTGTAGTTATTTTGTGTCTCTTCGTGGTTGTTTTGTTTCTCTTTGTTGTGTCTCTTTGTAGTCGTTCTGTGTCTCTTTGTAGTTATGTTGTGTCTCTTTGTAGTCGTTCCGTGTCTTTTTGTAGTTATGTTGTGTCTCTTTGTAGTCATTCCGTGTCTCTTTGTAGTTATGTTGTGTCTCTTTGTAGTCGTTCCGTGTCTTTTTGTAGTTATGTTGTGTCTCTTTGTAGTCATTCCGTGTCTCTTTGTAGTTATGTTGTGTCTCTTTGTAGTCGTTCTGTGTCTCTTTGTAGTTATGTTGTGTCTCTTTGTAGTTATTTTGTGTCTCTTCGTGGTTGTTTTGTGTCTCTTTGTTGTGTCTCTTTGTAGTCGTTCTGTGTCTCTTTGTAGTTGTGTTGTGTCTCTTTGTAGTCGTTTTGTGTCTCTTCGTGGTTGTGTTGTGTCTCTTTGTAGTTGTGTTGTGTCTCTTCGTGGTTGTTTTGTGTCTCTTTGCAGTCATTTTGTGTCTCTTTAAAGTTATTTGAGTCACTTTATATTTAATTTGACTCTCTTTGTTGTTATGTTGTGTCTGTTTGTTGTCTCTATAGTTGTACAATATAATATTTATTCTTCTGATATTGAAAAAGGGATTAAAAAAAGGGACATCATGATTTTGATGAATTCATGTAGTTTAATATATAGAACTATTAGAGACTTGTGAAAGTAGTGGTGAGGACTATAAAGCAGATGATGTTTCATCTCTAATATACTGAGAACCCTTTGAAGCCCTTTATACAGTAAAATACACCTGGTGGTGCAGGAGGCCTTCTCACCACCAGGGGGCAGTGCTGCATAACGAGAGCAGATCCTCGGCCCTCAGGAGGAAGACGAGGGTTAGGAGGTTAGGAGGAAGGAGGAAGGAGGAAAGAGGAAAGAGGAAAGAGGAAGATATATAGATAGATAGATAGATAGATAGATAGATAGATAGATAGATAGATAGATAGATAGATAGATAGATAGATAGATAGATAGATAGATAGATAGATAGATAGATAGATAGATAGATAGATAGATAGATAGATAGATAGATAGATAGATAGATAGATAGATAGATAGATAGATAGATAGATAGATAGATAGATAGATAGATAGATAGATAGATGGATAGATGGATAGATGGATAGATGGATAGGTAGATAGGTAGATATGTAGATAGATAGATGGATAGATGGATAGATGGATAGATGGATAGGTAGATAGATAGATAGATAGATA
>NC_046969.1:26001371-26041371 GCF_009769545.1 Cyclopterus lumpus | reverse complement strand
CCTGTTTGTTGGGTTCCCCCACCACTCTCTTTGTTTAACGTGCCACGAAGAAAGCTCCTTATTGACTTTCCATTGGCTTCATTTCCGTGCTGAGCGACACCAGAAGAAAACAACAACAACAACAACAACAACAACAATCCGTGTCCCTGTACACGACACCAGAAACTGTTTGTACTACAGGAAGTACTTTGAGGCGCTGTAACAATGCAGGAGCTCCAAAGCACTTCCTGTGGCTCCCAGCTTCAGAACATGGAAACCACCAGATGGGGAGTTGATGTGCTCCTCATGAGGAAGGACACACACACACACAGACACACACACACACACACACACACACACACACACACACACACACAGAGAGGCAGAGTATTCAGCTACAGGAAAGAGAAACGACCCTATATTCATATAAAACTATGATCAATGCACCAACAATAATCCATAAACACATGCAGCGTTGGAGCTTTTCACGTGTCACTCGTCTGCATCCGATACTCGTTTTGGATTTGAGAGTGAAAGTCATCTGTGTGTGTGTGTGTGTGTGTGTGTGGGGGGGGGGGATCCATCTCCCACTGACTGACACGCGCTGACACGGTGAGACTATCTTTAGCGTAAAGCGACGCGGCGCGGTGGATTGTGGGTTGAATGCTGATGAATTATGAACAATATTTATTTAAAGGAGACAAAAGAGTTCTGAAATGTAAAGTCCGATTTATGTTGCCTTCTTTTTAATTTAATATTCAGATTATATAGTAAGTGTTGCTTGCTTGTTTACTTGTGTTGATTTGTGTGTTGTTGTTTTTGTTTATGCTTTTGATTCTGTTTTGAGGTTTGAGTGCTTTTGCCACGTCAGTTCTTTCAAAATAAAATGCACGGCTTAATGAATTAAATACTTATAGCACGTGATATTACCACTACATGGCCACGTGTCGTCCCTGAGATCCAGACTGACTCCAGGTCAGCCCCACAGATGACAGGCCCTGCTGTATTCATGTGTAAGACTTACTGCACTTTATGAATAATGAAACGAGAAAGAAGAATGACGTAAACAATGCGGTCCTCTTTGCAGCTCCGAGGATGGAGGCGGGCGCGCCGGGGCGTGACGCGGCCGTGACGTCGCTGCAGCCGGGGATCTTTTTAATCCTCTGCGGCAGCAGCAGCCGCAGCCGGTCACCAGAGGAGGGGGGAGCACGGTCGGACCGGAATGGACCGCACAGGCTCGGGCTAGTCTGCACTGAAGGCCGACATAGAACTCACGGTGATATCAGCGGGGCGCATCGGAGAGGACCGGAACGAGCCGGCTGTTGGTGAAGGCCAGAACCGCTCCTCCTCCTCCTGCTCCTCCTCCTCCTCCTCCTCCTCCTCCTCCTCCGTGTCTGAAGCCGGTCCACCGATGAAACAGACCTCGTTTAGAAGCCTTTATTTCAAAGCCGATCTGTAGCGGCTGACGGCCCCGGTTCGCCCTTCAGCGACGTCGCGGCGCGTCCCCGCTGTTCCCGTCAGCTGCCGCGCATCAGCGGGACGTGCAGGATGAGCCTGCGCGGCTGACAAGCACGCGAACGCCCCCGTCGACCGAGGAGAAGGACTCACGGACTCCGGGAAGCGAGCGAACCGAACCGACAGCGCGTTCACGCCGGATTACAACCGGAGGAAAAAAGCCTCCGCCGATTGCGCACCGGGTCGTGTTTGCGCTGCGCAGTCCGTCCGTGACCTTCAGCCGCGCGGCCGGAAAACACACCGTCAGCACACCGAGTGGCCCCCACCCCGGGGACGTGTCAGTCACCTGCCGCAGAGGCGGCCCGAGCTCCGCGGCTCTCCAGTGGAACCGGCCGATGCTGCGTCGCAGTCTGTGAATCCCACCGCGGCCCAGATGGACTCCCCCATCGCCCACCACATCAACAACAGCAATGGCAGCAGCGGTGGCACCGGCAACATGTTGTCCGGAAGTCTCAGCGCCGCTTTCCCGAACCTCCCGGCCCAGGAGATGCAGAGCGCCGGCTCGTCGCCCGGGTTCGGCACGCCGTGGTCCGTCCAGGCCAGCTCCTCGCCCCCACCCACACCCAGCTCCATCAACCACCATCCTATCCACGGGAACAACGCCATAAACCAGATGCCCAACGCGGATCCCGACAGCTTCTACCCGGGCATCCCCTCCTCCATCAACCCGGCCTTCTTCCAGAGTTTTTCGCCGGTGTCGGCTAATCCGTGCGCCGGGATTAACGTGCAGGGCTTCGGCGGTCCCTTCTCGCCCCAGATGAACGTCCCCCAGCAGGCGCAGAGCCGCAGGTCCCCGGTCAGCCCCCAGATGCATCCTCAGCAGGGCGCCTTCCTGCAGCAGAGGAACAACTACAACCAACATCAGGTGAGCTGCTACACAACATTAGGCCTACACACACCGTGTGACCTCTCTGCAGCAACATGTCCGGGTGTGAGGACCACCAGGATGCCCTGAGGTCGGCATCTTGTGAGCGTAGCCTCCAGACTCGCGTGTGTGCATTGTGGAAGGATAAATAGTCTGTTTTCACTCATAATGCATTTGTCATCTGCATGGGCCGAAGTCACTATTCTCTTGGGGCAAAGGGAGGGAGGGGTGAAGAGGGGGTGGGGGAGCATCACTGAATCCGGCTGTTGTTCTCTGTGGAAGCTGCCAGTGGGATGCAGTCACATGGCTCTGGACCATCCCTGTCTTGTGGTCCAGTCAGTGGGAACACAAAGACCGGCAGGGGTTTGGTGTCCTAAATGGATGCTAGAGGTGGTTGTGTGTGTGTGTGTGTGGTGTGTGTGTGTGTGTGTGTGTGTGTGTGTGTGTGTGTGTGTGTGTGTGTGTGTGTGTGTGTGTGTGTGTGTGTGTGTGTGTGTGTGTGTGTGTCAAACAATCGGGGGACCCTGACATAACACCAGCATCCGGGGCCCTCATGAAGGTTCAGATTTCGCTGTAGTTTTGGGGCCTGTGTGTGAGTGGCCTCCGGCATCAGGTTCCTCAGGTGGCGCCGTGCACATCGTGTGTGACGCCGTGCACATCGTGTGTGACGCCGTGCAAATCGTGTGTGACGCCGTGCAAATCGTGTGTGACGCCGTGCACATCGTGTGTGACGCCGTGCACATCGGCGTCACACACGATTTTTAAAAAAAGTGACAAAAATAGAAGTCAAAATTCTCTGGTTCCAGCTTCTTAAAATGTGAATATGTTCTTGTTCCTCTCGTCCTCTGTGACGGTAGACACTGAATTTCTTTGAGTTGAGGACAAAACAAGACATTGATCGTCGTGTTTCACTCTTTTAACGAATCGATTCATTAGGAAAGGAACCGACAAAGAACATATTCATAGTTCATCCCTCTGTGGTGTTGCTGTTTATTTTTTTCCTGAGTTATTAGCAAAACTCTCCAGGAATTTCCTTTTTTTAACATTTACATTTTTTAGATCATAAATGAAACATATTCCTAAAGAATAGAATACAGAGAATAATTAGAATCCCCTTTACGGATGAAATAACGTGACACAGAGGACATACAGACCATAATATGAAGCAGCATATCTGTGACGATGGGATAGAGTTCAAGAATAGAGATTAGATTAAGTCGAGTATGAGAGATTAAAATAAAAAAATGTTGATCACATTATGTTTTGGGTGAGTGAGAAACAGGAAGTGGATTGTCCTCTACGTGGGATTATTAACACCATGACAGACAGAGAGAGAGAGAGTCTTAGAGCCCTAAATCTTCTTATCTACAGGAGCAGATCAGGCTGTGGCTGACCAGGAGAAAAGGATAGAAAGACAAGATAGAAAGAAAGGATAGAAAGACAGGATAGAAAGACAGGATAGAAAGACAGGATAGAAAGACAGGATAGAAAGACAGGATAGAAAGAAAGGATAGAAAGACTGGATAGAAAGAATGGATAGAAAGAAGGGATAGAACGACAGGATATAAAAAAGATAGAAAGAAAGGATAGAAAGACAGGATAGAAAGAAAGGACATAAAGACTGGATATAAAGAAAGGATAGAAAGACAGGATAGAAAGAAGGGATAGAAAGAAGGGATAGAAAGAAGGGATAGAAAGACTGGATAGAAAGACAGGATAGAAAGACTGAATAGAAAGACTGGATAGAAAGAAGGGATAGAAAGACTGGATAGAAAGAAGGGATAGAAAGACAAGACTGGATAGAAAGACAGGATAGAAAGACTGGATAGAAAGAAAGGATAGAAAGACTGGATAGAAAGAAGGGATAGAAAGACAGGATAGAAAAACAAGATAGAAAGACAAGATAGAAAGACTGAATAGAAAGACTGGATAGAAAGAAGGGATAGAAAGACTGGATAGAAAGAAGGGATAGAAAGACAGGATAGAAAAACAAGATAGAAAGACAAGATAGAAAGAAAGGATAGAAAGAAAGGATAGAAAGACAGGATAGAAAGAAAGGATAGGAAGACTGGATAGAAAGAAGGGATAGAAAGACTGGATAGAAAGACTGGATTGAAAGAAAGGATAGAAAGACAGGATAGAAAGACATGATAGAAAGACTGGATAGAAAGAAAGGATAGAAAGAAAGGATAGAAAGACTGGATAGAAAGACAGGATAGAAAAACAAGATAGAAAGACAAGATAAAAAGACTGGATAGAAAGAAGGGATAGAAAGACTGGATAGAAAGACTGGATAGAAAGAAAGGATAGAAAGACAGGATAAAAAAAGACTGGATTGAAAGACAGGATAGGAAGACTCGATAGAAAGAAAGGATAGAAATATTTGATAGAAAGACAGGATATAAAGACATGATAGAAATACTGGATAGAAAGAAAGGATAGAAAGACAGGATAGAAAGAAAGGATAGAAAGAAGGGATAGAAAGACAGGATAGAAAGACTGGATAGAAAGACAGGATAGAAAGAAAGGATAGAAAGACTGGATAGAAAGAAGGGATAGAAAGACTGGATAGAAAGACTGGATTGAAAGAAAGGATAGAAAGAAAGGATAGAAAGACAGGATAGAAAGACATGATAGAAAGACTGGATAGAAAGAAAGGATAGAAAGAAAGGATAGAAAGAAAGGATAGAAAGACTGGATAGAAAGACAGGATAGAAAAACAAGATAGAAAGACAAGATAAAAAGACTGGATAGAAAGAAGGGATAGAAAGACAGGATAGAAAAACAAGATAAAAAGACTGGATAGAAAGAAGGGATAGAAAGACTGGATAGAAAGACTGGATAGAAAGAAAGGATAGAAAGACAGGATAAAAAAAGACTGGATTGAAAGACAGGATAGGAAGACTCGATAGAAAGAAAGGATAGAAATATTGGATAGAAAGACATGATAGAAATACTGGATAGAAAGAAAGGATAGAAAGACAGGATAGAAAGAAAGGATATAAAGAAGGGATAGAAAGACAGGATAGAAAGACTGGATAGAAAGAAAGGATAGAGAGAAAGGATAGAAAGACAGGGTAGAAATACTGGATATAAAGAAAGGATAGAAAGACAGGATAGAAAGACAAGATAGAAAGAAAGGATAGAAAGACTGGATATAAAGAAAGGATAGAAAGAAGGGATAGAAAGACAGGATAGAAAGACTGGATAGAAAGAAAGGATTGAAAGACAAGATAGAAGGACATGATATAAAGAAAGGATAGAAAGAAGGGATAGAAAGACAGGATAGAAAGACAAGAAAGGATAGAAAGACTGGATAGAAAGACTGGATAGAAAGACTGGATAGAAAGAAGGGATAGAAAGACAGGATAGAAAGAAAGGATAGAAAGAAAGGATAGAAAGACTGGATAGAAAGAAGGGATAGAAAGACTGGATAGAAAGAAGGGATAGAGAGAAAGGATAGAAAAGTACAAAAAGATCCACATTACCTCTGCCCTTTTTTTAACTCCCCCCCCCCCCCCCTCCATTCTCTCTCTCTCTCTCTCCCTCTCTCTCTCAGCCCATGGTGAAGCAGTCTCCCTGGGGCAGCCACCAGGGGAACGGCTGGGGCTCCGGGGGGACGTCCTGGGGCCGGGACCCCCACCGCCGGGGGGGCGGCATGGGCCACCACGGCTCGCCCCTGAAGAAGCCCTTCTCCAGCAACGTCATCGCTCCACCCAAGTTCCCACGCTCCGCCGGCTCGCTGGGGCCCAAGTCCTGGATCGAGGAGAACGTGTTCCGCACCGACGGCAACAGCAACACCTTGTTGCCCCTGCAGGTGCGTGCTTTGGGTTTGTTTGTTTGTTTGTTGTGTGTGTGTGTGTGTGTGTGTGTGTGTGTGTGTGTGTGTGTGTGTGTGTGTGTGTGTGTGTGTGTGTGTGTGTGTGTGTGTGTGTGTGTGTGTGTGTGTGTGTGTGTGTGTGTGTGTGTGTGTGTGTGTGTGTGTGTGTGTGTGTGTGTGTGTGTGTGTGTGTGTGTGTGTGTGTGTGTGTGTGTGTGTGTGTGTGTGTGTGTGTGTGTGTGTGTGTGTGTTGTGTGTGTGTGTGTGTGTGTGTGTGTGTGTGTGTGTGTGTGTGTGTGTGTGTGTGTGTGTGTGTGTGTGTGTGTGTGTGTGTGTGTGTGCCATGAGAATTCCTTTAAAATGTCTTTTTATGAGTGGCGAGTGATTATTATTATTATTCAGACGCACATGGCGTTGTGTGTTGGTGTGAATCTCCATAAAAGGGGTGTTGTTATCATTAGTATAAGAAAAGTCAATTATTTACATAATGCTACAATATGGCTTTAATCCACAATGCAACATTAATTACATAATGCTACAGTCAGTATTTATCGTTTATTATTGTTGGTAGTTATGAAATGAGGTTTTAATTCTCACAATTCTCCAAGCTGAATGTAGAAGAGTTTTACTGTTGAGAAAAAAAAAGTATTAATAAAATATTTACCAGACAAAACATGACTAAATAGTTTCTGCGGTTGAAATGTGTGTTTAATTTAAAACTGTCTGAAGGGATGATCAATCATTCAGAACAAGAGCCATAATTAAATAAACTCCATTCATGTTTCTACGCTGTGTTTCATGAGTTTCATGAGTATTCTCATGTTTTATCTTGTATTTACATTAATTCTCTGAAAACAATGAGTCATTTTAATGACTCGCTAACAGAAAACAATTAGTTTTGACTGGAATAAAGACGTCGCCTCGACAACGGGGACGAGCTCAAATTATTAGAGACATCGGAGGCCAAGAAGAACAACGCTTCATATTCCAGGAAACAGCTGTCACATTTCCATAAACACGGTCGGACACACAATCGTTCAGATTCCAAGACTTTTCCTTCCCTCCTTCCTCCCTCCTTCCTCCCTTCCTCCCTCCTTCCTCCCTTCCTCCCTCCCTTCCTTGCTTCCTTTCGTCCTCTCTGTTTAATGTCATCTCTGACTTCAGACTGAGGAAGGTCAGTGAGAGGAACACTGGTTACTGTATAATTATACATGTATAGATATGTATAGATCATGTTCTTCTTTGTGCTCCATGCGTATCGTCACCCTGAATCATAGTCAAGTATTAAATGTGTTATAAAGGAACAAAAAGGTGGAATATCCTGTAAAGTATTTGATTTGGCTGCTGAATATTGACTCACATGGAGATTGTTTTTGTAGCACTTCCTGTTTCTGAAGCTTCTCAAAACAAACGTTGTAAATTCCTGCGACGTGTTAATGGAGCTCTTCATCGGCGACTCGAACAAACAGCCCGACGCCGCCCGCAGTCACACCGGAGCAGTTCATCAAGTGGAGTTGCATTGTGGGTAATTCAGGCAAAGACAGAACACGTGGGGTAGCTGAGAGGACGTCGCTGGTTGGTTCCATCAGACGTTTATTTAAAGGTTCCCTTTCATCTTCACACACCGCGACCATAATAATGAGTTATTAAAGGAGAAAGGAGATATGCTGCTGCATATTATGGTCTGGGCGTCCTCTGTGTCACATAATCCAGGCTGGAGGTCACCTGGTAACCTGCTCACCTGGTTACCTGGTCACCTCGTAACCTGGTCACCTGATCACCTCGTAACCTGGTCACCTCGTAACCTGGTCACCTGGTCACCTCGTAACCTGGTCACCTGGTCACCTCGTAACCTGGTCACCTCGTAACCTGGTCACCTGGTAACCTGGTCACCTGGTCACCTCGTAACCTGGTCACCTGGTAACCTGGTCACCTGGTAACCTGGTAACCTGGTCACCTGGTAACCTGGTCACCTCGTAATCCTGGTCACCTGGTAACCTGGTAACCTGGTCACCTCGTAACCTGGTCACCTGGTCACCTCGTAACCTGGTAACCTGGTCACCTGGTAACCCGGTCACCTCGTAATCCGGTCACCTGGTAACCTCGTAACCTGGTCACCTCGTAACCTGGTCACCTGGTCACCTGGTAACCTGGTCACCTGGTCACCTCGTAACCTGGTCACCTGGTAACCTGGTCACCTGGTCACATGGTAACATGGTAACATGGTAACCTGGTCACCTGGTAACCTGGTCACCTCGTAACTTGGTCCCCTGGTCACCCGGTCACCTGGTAACCTGGTAACCTGGTCACCTGGTCACCTCGTAACCTGGTCACCTGGTAACCTGGTAACCTGGTCACCTGGTCACATGGTAACCTGGTCACCTGGTAACCTGGTCACCTGGTCACATGGTAACCTGGTCACATGGTCACATGGTAACCTGGTCACATGGTAACCTGGTAACCTGGTCACCTGGTAACCTGATCACCTGGTCACATGGTAACCTGGTAACCTGGTCACATGGTCACATGGTAACCTGGTCACCAGAACACCATCAGAACCAACCCGTCAATGAGCTCTTCGTCTCCATCGCAGCTCTGTAGCTGAAGGCCACTCCTGGTTTCTTGGTTTCCATTCTTTCTGGGAACGAGTCCAGAGATCCCCGGGGCGAGCCCCCCCCCCCCCCCCCCCCCTTCCATGAAGTGAATAAATACGGAAAGAATGTTAATCCAAGCGTGAGCTCCTCCAATCTTCCAATCTCTTCCACGTTAAGACCAAAGACCTGCACACTTCAGAGGCGTTATGATTCACCAGTCAGACAGGAAGTGTGTCAGAAAGAGAGCTGTTGTTTTGTCACCTCTGAGAAACTCACACCTTGTGTTGTTGTTGTTGTTGTTGTTGTTGTTGTTTGTCAGGAGCGCACCAGGATGTACGACAGCCTGAACATGCACTCCCTGGAGAGCTCGCTGATCGACATCATGCGAGCCGAGCAGGATCCCATGAAAGGTGAGGTCGCCCTTTTCTCTCTATGTTTAGGGGGGGGGCAGTACCAAGGGGGGGGGGGGGGCAACCAGAGGAGTCGCCCCCTGGTGGTCAGGAGAGAGAATGCAGCTTTAACACATGAAGCATAGACTTCTATACAACCAGAGGAGTTGCCCCCTGGTGGTCAGGAGAGAGAATGCAGCTTTAACACATGAAGCATAGACTTCTATACAACCAGAGGAGTCGCCCCCTGGTGGTCAGAAGAGAGAATGCAGCTTTAACACATGAAGCATAGACTTCTATACAACCAGAGGAGTCGCCCCCTGGTGGTCAGGAGAGAGAATGCAGCTTTAACACATGAAGCATAGACTTCTATACAACCAGAGGAGTCGCCCCCTGGTGGTCAGGAGAGAGAATGCAGCTTTAACACATGAAGCAGAGACTTCTATACAACCAGAGGAGTCGCCCCCTGGTGGTCAGGAGAGAGAATGCAGCTTTAACACATGAAGCATAGACTTCTATACAACCAGAGGAGTCGCCCCCTGGTGGTCAGGAGAGAGAATGCAGCTTTAACACATGAAGCATAGACTTCTATACAACCAGAGGAGTCGCCCCCTGGTGGTCAGGAGAGAGAATGAGCTGTTGGGCCTGTGGCGTCTCAGCTGCTGGATGTCAGAGGAGTCGTGTCAAATATCTGCAGCGCTCTCTTCCTCTTCCTCTTCCTCTTCCTCTTCTGCTTGTAGCTCGGCTACACTTTCACTTTCCAAATATGACCCAACAGCAACGCCACCGAGTGAAAAGCGAGTCCTTATTTGTGGTCTCCGTTGGGATCCGGATCCAACCCGGGCCCCCCTCTTCTCAGGCCGAGCGTTGTTGTTCCTGCCTCAGCAGATGGAGACGACATGGGCCAGTGTGCGCGGGGGGGGGGGGGCGGGGGGGGGGGGGGGGGGCTAATTTTAGATGCGATCCCACTTTCACACACTGTGGATGACAGCCAAGAGAGGAGTCTGGAGGGGGGGGTGGGGGGGGGGGGGGGAGGGGCCTGTGAGGGTGGGCTCTTCCATTTATAGCATGGCCATGTGCGCTATTCTGACACGATGCAGGACCTCACACACCAAGACTATATCGGCAAATATCAGATCTGTGTGTGTGTGTGTGTGTGTGTGTGTGTGTGTGTGTGTGTGTGTGTGTGTTCTCTCCATCTGCTCAGTGTCTCATCCCGATCTCTCTCTCTCTCTCTGTCTCCTCACGCCAGGCCGGGTGGGAGGAGCTAACCTCGGGGCCGACGGCCTCCTCATGCTCAACGGTAATTATTCTCATCCAAGTGCTTGAACCCGATTCACAGAAGGATTATTAAAGTGTTCATTTGAGTTTTTTTATGGATCCGCCAACTCTTCCACCTGAGCTGAAAGTGTTGATGTTGAAACGAGTGGCCGGTGTGTCTCCTCGATGCTTCCTCTTCAGCCTCATTCGATCACTAGACCACCTTCTTATGATCAGGAGAACAAAATGACCCAAACTAATATGCTGCCCACCCTCATCATCGCTGCCACATTCGGACGTAGTCGCCGTGGCGTTAGCGTTGGTTTGTCGGTTCTCGTTGTGCCTGGCAGACGACACCCAGGGCTTTAATGTGAGTGGAGAAGGTAGATGAGGACATTATGTCTTTGACCAGGAGAACGTGAAGCTGAGATAAACCTCGTTGTGCCTGGCAGACGACACCCAGGGCTTTAATGTGAGTGGAGAAGGTAGATGAGGACATTATGTCTTTGACCAGGAGAACGTGAAGCTGAGATAAACCTCGTTGTGCCTGGCAGACGACACCCAGGGCTTTAATGCGAGTGGAGAAGGTAGATGAGGACATTATGTCTTTGACCAGGAGAACGTGAAGCTGAGATAAACCTCGTTGTGCCTGGCAGACGACACCCAGGGCTTTAATGTGAGTGGAGAAGGTAGATGAGGACATTATGTCTTTGACCAGGAGAACGTGAAGCTGAGATAAACCTCGTTGTGCCTGGCAGACGACACCCAGGGCTTTAATGTGAGTGGAGAAGGTAGATGAGGACATTATGTCTTTGACCAGGAGAACGTGAAGCTGAGATAAACCTCGTTGTGCCTGGCAGACGACGCCCAGGGCTTTAATGCGAGTGGAGAATGAGGACATTGTGTCTTCACTCGTTTCTGTGACTGAACTCTTGTTCCATGAAGAAAGTCTCGAGTTAACTCTGAAACTCTTTCCACATGCAGCGAGGAGCTCTGGGAGACGTCGAGGTAAACACTTGTTGTTGTTGTTGTTGTTGTTGTTGTTGTTGGTTTCTGTTATACAATCGTTGGCTATCAAAACAAATATAACAAAAACACGTTATGATTGTATTGCTTTTGTGTTTCAGTGTATGCGTGATGTCGTGGGTTTCATGGTGACTTTTCTGAAGCAGCTCAATATTATATATAAATATATGTAATATAAATATAGAGAGAATATGAATTTTTTATTATATTATATATTATACTATATTTTTACAAATATTTCAATTAGTTTTAGTAGAGATAAAATGGGAAAAGGGTATTTTAATATATTGTTTAAAAAAAAATATATATATAAAAACTTCTAATATGCGATAAAAAACCAACAAACTACACTTTAATAATTTCTTACAATATTTATTTTCTATTTATATATTCTATAGAATTCATTCGTATGACTTATTTATTTTATAATCCTTTTAAATAATAAAACTGAATATTTTTTGTCACCTTATATTTTGAGTAATTATGACACTCGGCAGCTAAACATCATCTTAATAATTAAAATGACATGTTTGTCGTGTTTTTGTGTTTGTCGTGTTTTTGCTTTGCAGTATATCTTTAAGATGTCGGGAGGCTTCAAAATAATGTCCATTCATTTGTTCTTCAAAGGTTCTTCTGGTTCTAGTTGAATCAATGTCTCAAAAAGACAAAACTTAAGATCATGTAGTGGCCATTTGTCCAACAAATCAAAAACAAACATAAATCAAATTGCCACTGACGCACCATGGGTTTGTGGTTTACGCAGCCAAAAGAAAGCATTGTCCATTCAGGATTCCGTTTTTCTTATAATTTATTAAACAAAACAAGCAAACAAACAAAAGAACAAAGGAACTCCTGACGCTGCCTCTCCTGCGCTGGTAAAAAACCATAGGCCTACCCAGGTGCATGCTGGTCCTGTACCTGCCTACTCCTACATATAACCACAGGTGCCCACAGTGTTACCCAATTAACGAACCAATGAACAACCAAAAGACTAAATATATCTAGACAACAACAATAAAGAATTAAACTAAACTAAAAACTATCACAAGAAAAAAGCTATTCTAATATATCAAAACATCTAACCTAAATAAGCAAACAACCTGAATGATTAAACAATACTACTTGTCAATAAAACAACTAAATACTAATATCAATTAAATAGCTCCAACAGATCATCTGGATCTCTTTGGGGCTCCACGCTGTCGCGTTGTTATTTACAGCTCTGCTTTCCTTTCCTTCCTCTCCTTCCTCTCCTTCCTTTCCTTCCTTTCCTTCCTTTCCTTCCTCTCCTTCCTTTCCTTTCCTTCCTTCCTCTCCTTCCTTTCCTTTCCTTCCTCTCCTTCCTCTCCTTCCTTTCCTTCCTTTCCTTTCCTTCCTTCCTCTCCTTCCTTTCCTTTCCTTCCTCTCCTTCCTCTCCTTCCTCTCCTTCCTTTCATTTTCTTTCCTTTCCTTCCTTCCTTTCCTTTCCTTCCTCTCCTTCCTCTCCTTCCTTTCCTTTCCTTTCCTTTCTTTCCTTTCCTTTCCTTCCTTCCTTTCCTTTCCTTCCTCTCCTTCCTCTCCTTCCTTTCCTTTCCTTTCCTTTCCTTCCTTCCTCTCCTTCCGTTCCTTTCCTTTCCTTTCCTTCCTTCCTTCCTTCCTTTCCTTCCTTTGCTTCCTTTCCTTCCCTTTCCTTCCCTTCCTTCCTTCCTTCCTTTCCTTCCTTCGTTTCCTTTCCTTCCTTCCCTTCCTTTCCTTCCTTCCTTTCCTTCCTCTCCTTCCTCTCCTTCCTTTCCTTTCCTTCCTTTCCTTCCTCTCCTTCCTTTCCTTTCCTTCCTCTCCTTCCTTTCCTTCCTCTCCTTCCTTTCCTTCCTTTCCTTCCTTTCCTTCCTTCCTTTCCTTCCTCTCCTTCCTTTCCTTTCCTTCCTTTCCTTCCTCTCCTTCCTTTCCTTTCCTTCCTTTCCTTCCTCTCCTTCCTCTCCTTCCTTTCCTTCCTTTCCTCGCAGGCCGCTCCTCCCTCTTCCCTATCGACGACAATCTCCTGGACGAGGGCCACGGCCACCAGGGGGTCCCGGGGGTCCCGGGGGTCCACGGATCCCCCAACTGCTACCCCCACCAGAACGGGGAACGCATCGAGCGCTTCTCCCGCAAGGTGTTCGTGGGAGGCCTGCCCCCCGACATCGACGAAGGTGAGGGGGGGTCTGGGGGTCTGGGGGGGTCCACAGAACCGTAAACAATATTCTGGTTCTTCACCACAGAACCGTAAACAATATTCTGGTTCTTCACCACAGAACCGTAAACAATATTCTGGTTCTTCACCTCTTCCGTTTCCACCTCAGATGAAATAACCTCGAGCTTCCGCCGCTTCGGCCACCTGGTGGTGGACTGGCCCCACAAAGCGGAGAGCAAGTCCTACTTCCCCCCCAAAGGTACCGAGCCCGGCATCGAGCCCCCGGTCAGACAACATGGCGACTGAACTTTCTGACAGGGCGACGGATCCCAGGAGACAAAAGGGAGCACAAATACATGTTCGCTCCCTGATACTCATAACCGATCGTTGACGATCCATATTAACACAGGCCGGTCTCTTTGTTGTTGGATTACAGCAGCTGGTCAACAAGGATGCAGAATGTTCATTTTACCACCGTCCCAAAAAATATTTCAAACGCTCAGTAAATAGAGTCAGAGAGACAGAGAGACAGAGACACAGAGAGACAAAGAAACAGAGAGGCAAAGAGACACAGAGACAGAGAGGCAAAGAGACAGAGACACAGAGAGACAGAGAGACAGAGAGGCAAAGAGACACAGAAACAGAGAGGCAAAGAGACAAAGAGACAGAGAGACAAAGAGACAGAGAAACAGAGGGACAAAGAAACAGAGAGGCAAAGAGACACAGAGACAGGGAGACAAAGAGACAGAGAGACAAAGAGACAAAGAGAACCTTTAACTCCTCATCACTGGTTTCGAGGTGCTTCTCTAACAGATGCAGAACATTCAGGCCGACTTTACTTTTATTAGATCATTGTTTCACGACAGCAGTTTCAATCGGCTTCTGGTTAGAGCTAACGGCTAGCATGCTGGCTATTGTTATGAATGATAGATATTGAAGATATTGATAGATATTGATAGATTATCGCCTCCATTTGCACGTCACCATCAAAAGAATGTGATTGTAATAGCTGGAGAAAAGAAAAGTGGTTTCATTAATGTGGAGCTTGTGACTCTGATAAATAAGACATCGTTTGACATTCATTTATTATTCATGTGTGTTAAATGCACACACTGTGTGTGTGTGTGTGTGTGTGTGTGTGTGTGTGTGTGTCAGGTTATGCCTTCCTGCTGTTCCAGGAGGAGAGCTCGGTGCAGGCTCTGATTGAAGCCTGCATGGAGGAGGACGGGAAGCTCTACCTGTGCGTCTCCAGCCCCACCATCAAAGACAAGCCTGTGAGTCCAGCTGCAGCTCACACTGAACACAAACACGCACACACACACACACACACACACCTGTCGCGTGTCGCTCTTCAATAAAGAGAGAGAGAGTTTTTTCTACATTTGACTTTGACCTCAGGTGCAAATTCGACCGTGGAACCTGAGCGACAGCGACTTCGTGATGGACGGATCTCAGCCCCTCGACCCCCGCAAGACCATCTTTGTGGGCGGCGTCCCTCGCCCCCTGAGAGCCAGTAATTACACCTATTTTTTAACCATTATTTTTTATTTTATTTTGAAAGAAATCCCTGCATTCAGATGGCATTGTGCTTTTTTAAAATTTTTTATAGCTTAGCTTTAATTATTTTGAAGCTTACCACGATGGCACATATAATTACAGAGCTTTGAGAGGCATATTTTTGGAAATTATTAAATCATAAATTAAACACAACCGGACTGAAAAGCATTTAGTGAGTGCAGCCCTCTAGTGGGGCAATATGGTACTACAAGCTGCTTAAGGTATGATCACCAATCAAGGCTTTGTGTTCTTTCTGTGGGATTTTGTGACCCTAAATAAATGCTAATATGATAAATATATTATATTTTAAAATAGCTTGACAACAAAAAAATAGCACGCATGTTTTTCTTGTAAATGTCTGACATTAATCTCAAAGAATATCCCGTTTTCTTTCATAAATTCTCAGTTTTCTTTGGGGAATATTCCCCCCCACCCCCACCCCCCCCCCCCCACACACACACACACTCACACACACACACACACACACACATACACTGCCTAAAACCATGCTAATAATTATTTTTATTTCTTTACTTTTGTTTTTTTCTGTTTACTTTCCTATTTTCTTCTTTACTATTGTAAACTGACTAACATGTACACAAAAAATTAATATACTTGTTTTTTTATCCCTGTATCATCAATAAAGTATTTATAAAAAAATACAAAATAAATACGGTAAATATCTACCGTTGTAGATATTACCAAAAAAATATATATATATATAGCAATCTGTAAGAAATAAAGTAAAATAAACACAATCAGCTAAAGTCGGACTTTACAGGTTTGATGGACTCAGTCCTCTTGGTCCAAATCCAGAAAAATATCAAATGAAATCTTTCCAGACTTTTACACACCAGCAGATGGTCTGAGGTCAGATCCCATCAGCAGTCTGACAGCCTCTCCCTCCTCTGACCAGTTGAGCTCGCCATGATCATGGACCGTCTCTACGGAGGAGTCTGCTACGCCGGCATCGACACCGACCCGGAGCTCAAGTACCCCAAGGGGGCGGGCCGAGTGGCCTTCTCCAATCAGCAGAGTTACATCGCCGCCATCAGCGCCCGATTCGTCCAGCTGCAGCACGGAGACATCGACAAGCGGGTACGGCGCCGCCCCATTTAAACTTCTATACAACCAGAGGAGTCGCCCCCTGGTGGTCAGGAGAGAGAATGCAGCTCTAACACTAGAAGCATAGACTTCTATACAATCAGAGGAGTCGCCCCCTGGTGGTCAGGAGAGAGAATGCAGCTTTAACACATGAAGCATATACTTCTATACAACCAGAGGAGTCGCCCCCTGGTGGTCAGGAGAGAGAATGCAGCTTTAACACATGAAGCATAGACTTCTATACAACCAGAGAAGTCGCCCCCTGGTGGTCAGGAGAGAGAATGCAGCTTTAACATATGAAGCATAGACTTCTATACAACCAGAGGAGTCGCCCCTGGTGGTCAGGAGAGAGAATGCAGCTTTAACACATGAAGCATAGACTTCTATACAACCAGAGGAGTCGCCCCCTGGTGGTCAGTAGAGAGAATGCAGCTCTAACACATGAAGCATAGACTTCTATACAACCAGAGGAGTCGCCCCCTCGTGGTCAGGAGAGAGAATGCAGCTTTAACACATGAAGCATAGACTTCTATACAGCCAGAGGAGTCGCCCCCTGGTGGTCAGGAGAGAGAATGCAGCTTTAATACATGAAGCATAGACTTCTATACAACCAGAGGAGTCGCCCCCTCGTGGACAGGAGAGAGAATGCAGCTTTAACACATGAAGCATAGACTTCTATACAACCAGAGGAGTCGCCCCCTGGTGGTCAGTAGAGAAAATGCAGCTTTAACACATGAAGCATAGACTTCTATACAACCAGAGGAGTCGCCCCCTGGTGGTCAGGAGAGAGAATGCAGCTTTAATACATGAAGCATAGACTTCTATACAACCAGAGGAGTCGCCCCCTCGTGGTCAGGAGAGAGAATGCAGCTTTAACACATGAAGCATAGACTTCTATACAACCAGAGGAGTCGCCCCCTGGTGGTCAGGAGAGAGAATGCAGCTTTAACACATGAAGCATAGACTTCTATACAACCAGAGGAGTCGCCCCCTGGTGGTCAGGAGAGAGAATGCAGCTTTAACATATGAAGCATAGACTTCTATACAACCAGAGGAGTCGCCCCTGGTGGTCAGGAGAGAGAATGCAGCTTTAACACATGAAGCATAGACTTCTATACAACCAGAGGAGTCGCCCCCTGGTGGTCAGTAGAGAGAATGCAGCTTTAACACATGAAGCATAGACTTCTATACAACCAGAGAAGTCGGCCCCTGGTGGTCAGGAGAGAGAATGAAGACATGAAGCTTTATCTTCACTTTTCAGAACATTGTAACACCCATTTATTTATTTTTACTGTTTGTATGGATATCTTCCCTTTAACGTGTGTGTGTGTGTGCGTGTGTGTGTGTGTGTGTGTGCGTGTGTGCGTGCAGGTGGAGGTGAAGCCCTACGTCCTGGACGATCAGCTGTGCGATGAGTGTCAGGGCGCGCGCTGTGGGGGTAAATTCGCCCCGTTCTTCTGCGCCAACGTCACCTGCCTGCAGTACTACTGCGAGTTCTGCTGGGCCAACATCCACAGCCGGGCCGGCCGGGAGTTCCACAAGCCGCTCGTCAAAGAGGGGGCGGACCGGCCACGCCAGATCCACTTCCGCTGGAACTAGAGGCCGCAGTCACAGGGGAAGGGAGAGCCCGGCCTCCCCCGCTAAGCTATCAGTATAATCCAGTACGTAACACTATACAGTATATACTATATATATAATTAGATATATATCTATATATCTTTTGTAGCAGCCAAACACCACAAGCCTCAGTTTTTCACCAAAACTCCCCCTCACATCTCAGGCTCTGACAACTCTACAACTCTTTTGTGGTACTTTCATCTTTTCTAAGAGGTGGAGATTTAAAATTTAAAAAGAGAGAGACAGAGAGAGAGAGAGAGAGATTGATTTTGTTTTTTTATTATTATAATTTTTTGTATGTGAGATTTAATAAATATGGGAATTATTATTGTTTTTGCATGGGGGGGCAGCTTGTCTGTCTGTTTGTCTGCTGCTGCTATAGCGTGTGTGTGTGTGTGTGTGTGTGTGTGTGTGTGTGTGTGTGTGTGTGTGTGTGTGTGTGTGTGTGTGTGTGTGTGTGTGTGTGTGTGTGTGTGTGTGTGTGTGTGTGTGTGTGTGTGTGTGTGTGTGTGTGTGTGTGTGTGTGTGTGTGTGTGTGTGTGTGTGTGTGTGTGTGTGTGTGTGTGTGTGTGTGTGTGTGTGTGTGTGTGTGTGTGTGTGTGTGTGTGTGTGTCTAGTGCACACACTTGTTTCTGGGAAGAAGAAAAACAACCTTGATTCTCTGACGTTGCCCCGTGTCATTAACCAAAGGTAGCAAAAACAAGACAAAGTATTTATTTGTGCGTTGCCATGGGCTCTTTCTTCTTCTTAGAGAGTTTTATTAATAACTAAATTATTTCCGCGCTCACACTGACCCACATAGAGAGCGACACCCTGAAAATCCGGTTTCCGCTAAACCGCATTCAACGTTTATACTCGACGAGCTATTTTTACGAAGCTTTGCTGCTATATATGCTATATATACATGTATCTGAATAGATGTGTAGGTATTGTATTTAATGTATGAACCAGGATCACGTCGACCGAAATGCAGTATGCACTCGCCACCACCAGGGGGAGCGCACGTCACGACGACAAGCTAGCTCCACGAATAGCATGCGGGATAGAATTAAAAATAAATGAAAAAACAAACCACTGGAATCATAATTAAAGACAAAAAGTAGCATGAACATCTATTACAGATGAGTGAAAGGAAGAAGAAGAAGAGAAAAAAAAAGCGTATTTAAACTTGCATGCGTTGGTGTTTTTTATCTGTTGTTGGACCCGTTTACGTACGTCACGATACTCAAAGGTGACGTCGTTCCCCCCGTAGTGGACGCCGTGGTTTTCGTGACACGGTGAACGCGTGGCGTTCGGTGGTTTGTGTGTTTGTCGTCCTCCGTGCTGTGGTGACTGTTTTCAAAGTGTCGGCCGAGGCTCTGGCTTCGTTACCGGGAGGCGGACCCAAAGGACTCAAAGGACCCAAAGGACCCAAAGAACCCCCTCCGGGGTTCCAGAGATCGGGCGGATTTGGCTCGGGACAATCTTTGTACATGTGTGTACATGTATGTACAGGTGTGTACACATGTGTGTACAGGTGTTCACATGTGTGTGTGTACATGTGTGTACATGTGTGCACATGTGTGTACATGTGTGTACATGTGTATATACATGTGTGTGTACAGGTGTGTACATATGTGTGCACAGGTGTGTACAGGTGTGTACATGTGTGTACATGTGTGTACATATGTGTGCACAGGTGTGTACAGGTGTGTACAGGTGTGTACATGTGTGTACAGGTGTGCACAGGCACAGGTATGTACAGGTGTGTACACATGTGTGTGCACATGTGTGTACAGGTATGTACAGGTGTTCACATGTGTGCACAGGTGTGTACAGGTGTGCACAGGTATGTACAGGTGTGTACACATGTGTGTACAGGTATGTACAGGTGTTCACATGTGTGTACAGGTGTGCACAGGTATGTACAGGTGTGTACATGTGTGCACAGGTATGTACAGGTGTTCACATGTGTGTACAGGTGTGTACATGTGTGTACAGGTGTGTACATGTGTACACATGTGTGTACAGGTGTGTACAGGTGTGTATGTGTGTACAGGTGTGTACATGTGTACACATGTGTGTACAGGTGTGTACAGGTGTGTATGTGTGTACAGGTGTGTACATGTGTACACATGTGTGTACAGGTGTGTATGTGTGTACAGGTGTGTACATGTGTACACATGTGTGTACAGGTGTGTCGTCGTGGTGTTTTTCCCGTGCTCCACGTTCCTCGTTGCCGTTGTCCAGGCGTGTGTACTGTAACGAAACCGTCATGAAACTGAGACTCTTCCTTATTATTTGTTTGTGTCAACTACTTACCCATCACTGGCCCTTTGATATGTTCTTTGAATAATATATATATATATATATATATATATATATATATATATATATATATATATATAATGCACTACTTTTCTATATCCCCACTGTATTTCTTGTCCACCCCCTCTTACGTGATTTGAAGTGCAAACGTGGATTCTCTGAAAATCTCCACCTATTTATGATCCTACAGAAGATTTATCACATTCTTTTATTTTTTCATGATTACTTATTTAAGATGTAGCGTGAAGCAGTGGTCTTAAGTTATCTATGTTCTGTATGAGTAGAGCAGGAATCCAATATTTTCTAATATATTCTAATGTAGTTTGGATGTTGTGAGGGGGGGAGGGGGAGGTGGGGTGGGGGGGGGGGGGGGGGGGGGGGCAGAATGCACTTCTACGTGATCAAGTCGAAAGTTAGAGAGTAACTAAACCCCCAAAAACCACAATTAATAAACAATGAGCGTTGTTTATGGATTCAGGTCCAAAGTCTTTTAATGCAAAGTATTTTGAGTCTATATAATATGAATATTTATCGCCCTCTACTAATTGAAACCTGGCTATTGCAATCACATTTTGCTATTGGCTGTCTATTGGAGTCAGGTGACGTACACGGAGTCGGCTTTTGGCTACCCTTTCAATTAGCCTGCGAATCGCTAATGCTAACCTCTAGACTATTTAATATGGACGTAGTCTCCGTAAAGGTGAGACCTCGACGTCTCCGGCCGTCTCGGCTAGCAGCTAGCGACCCGAGACCACACCGACTTGTCACTGAAAGAGGCCACGCCCATTTATTATGCCTAACTTTAAGCCTTAATTCAATTTAAACGGGTGAGTTATAAAATGCATCCTCTGTACAGTCGTCATGAACAGGCGACCCCAAACCGTTTGTTGTAGCAGGCTGTAAACACGTTTATTTCGACTCCCTTTTTGGAGCCTCAAGTGGCTGTTTGAGGAACTACATTAATTTCTTAGCCGCGGAGGCTAGCTGCTTGGCTTATTGCTAGCATACTCTTTACGCACACATGTTTATATGAGTTCATACTCATCTCAACCAGTTTACAGCAATCTCACCGAACCATAATCATAACAATAGCCAGCATGCTAGCGCTTAGCATGAGCCAGTTGAACAGATAAACGGCTGTCATGAACGCTAATTTAGAAACAGTAAGGCGCCGCTAAATGCTAAAGCAACGTAGCCCAGCAGTTCATGTGGGCCTTTAAATGTTCTGTAAATGTAGCATGAAATCATGGTGGAATTAGCAGCTAGCTAGCTAACTAGCTGCTAAAGGAGTCAAACTGACCAACTAAATGCTTCTTGTCACATCGCTGATGGACGTGGCTAAACTCTGGGGTCTAGTTACTCTTTAAAGACCGAGCCCCCCCCCCATGTGGCTTTAGTCCTCATGGTTATCTGAATATCGTCACCTGTAACACTTGACTCGTGCTGTTTTTGTGAGGTTCTATTTTCTATGTTTAACACTGTTACTTTGTTCTGTGCGCGTCTTTGTTTTTGTAAAAAAAAAAAATCATATTTATTTCACTATTTTTGTAGACCAAAAAAAAAACCTATTTGATTTTGATTGTATTTTTCTATTTAAACAGGACAATTAAATACAATTTACCCCCCCCCCCCCTCCCCTTTGCTAATCATGTCCAGAAGTTCCGTTCAAAGACAAAGAAATCACGTCATCAGTAACGACAGCATCGACGTTTTTTGATATCCGCGGTCGACTCTGGTTTTTTGATACGCGTTCATTTGAAGGAAGGGAACATGAATGTTTTTATCATTTCCTTGGAAGACACTTGAGATTCTCCGCGTCGCATCGAGGCCTCGCTGCCCGTCCTCGAGGATGCTCTGAAACTTGAATATAACACATTTTGACTAACCTCGAATCTGTGTTGTGATGTGCAATACTGTTTCTAATGTTTGTATAAAAGAAAAAAAGTAAGAACTACAGTGTGAACCTTTTTAATGCAGATTTATTTTTTTCATTGCATATTTTGCAGATTTCTGATCCACAGTGTCATTTTTTTACTGTCAGAAAAAATTTAAAAAACCCCTGTTTTTTTCATTGCAACTATTTTTAAATCCAGATATCTTTGTACTGATGTAAATGATTGTAGTTATTTTGGGATAGTGTTTTGCTAACAAACGGAGAGACTTTTTCATGCATATTTCTATTTTCGTTTCATCTTGTTTTATCCTACGTTTTATTTTTGTTTTTTAATGGTAGCGGAGTTCTTGGAATCATTTTTTTTTTCATATCTAAATGTCATTGGTATCATTTTGTATTTTTATGTGGACATTCACTATATATGAAATGAAGATGCTAATTGCTACGATATTATTTTGAAGTTTTAATTATTTTTTAAAAGCTAAATATTTGTAATTTTATCGTCAAAGTGACTAATTTCTAAATCAGAGTTTGTGTATAGATTCACAAAAAAGGTGGTTTATGAGGTGTTTGGATTGTAATTATTAATGAACGGATCTTTGATATGCAAAATGAATATCATGTTTATTTTTATTTGTGTTGGTTTTGTATTTAAATGGGGTGTTGATTACAATCTTTTTGTTTGTTTGTTTCTTTCACTTCCTGAATAAAGACCCATTCTGTTTGGACACAACACGGCTGCTGCATGAGTTTTGAAGTAAACAATATATTGTTTATGAAGAGTTATATTGTTGTTGTTTTACGTCACTGAGAGATTATGAGAATCTGCCCAAAAAGAAAAAAGATGAATACTTAAATATTTGTATATTTTTCCGTAAACTTCCTCAAACTGATACAAAGATCTGGCTCGATGTGTTTTAGTGTGTTATGGGATGTAATTTAAGTACATTTACTCAAGCCTGTACTTAAGTACAACTGTAAAATACTTAAGAGATAAATAGAAATACTTTTTACTGCACTACATTTACCTGCCAGCTGTAATTGCCAATTACCTTTAAGATTTAACTTAAGAAAAGCTGATTACGCTTATTAAATACTGTGTATTGTTAAAGATAAAGTTTTTAAAGCAGAATGATCTGGACTAAACAGCTGGATGTGAAGCACAGCCACAGTACATGTGAATACTGCATATGTCATATATCAATGTCATATATCATCTTATATATCTCACAAGGAGCATTTCCTGCAGAATGAGTACTTTTATTTTTAGTACTTTAAGAGTATTTTGCTGATAATTGTTTGTACTAAAGGTGAATAGGGTAAAGAAATAGATATATTTATCTTAATGTAAGTAATCAAATGGGGAAGTTTTATAGTGATATTTTAAGTATTTTAAGGTGAGAAATCTACAGATGCAAATTGACCGAATGGTGAAAAAAAACACCTGAATATTTTGATGGTTTTCTTTCCTAGTTATGAAATAAAGAAATATCTTTATCTATAAATTGACAAGTGCATGAAAAACAATAACTAAAGTAAAGGATCTAAATACTTCTACTTGTACTGGAGTATTTGTACACTGTGGTACTGATACTTTACTGTAAAGGATCTAAATACTTCTACCTGTACTGGCACAAAAACACAGCTATTAGAATTATATAAGTCCTTGTGATACACATTGTTTTACATAATGTTTTTAAATGCGAAAAAAAGGCCTTTTTTAATTATGAATTAACATAAATTAATACCCTTAAAAACATTAACATTATCTTACCTCAACATTTGGGGTTTAGCATGTTTAAATTCGTGATTTTTAAATGTTATATAACAGGTTTTTAATATATATATATATATATATATATATATAAATATGTATATATTTATAGAGATTTATATTTTATGTTTACATACTGTATATATATGTAAAAATATAAATGTTATATATCATTTTATATATATATATATATTTATAGGCTTTTATTTTATTTTGACATATATATATTTATAGAGACTAGTTTTTATTTTGACATATATATATATATATATAAATATATATATTTTTATTGAGACTTTTCTTCTTTTTTTAAAATAAAATAATATATATATAATATACAAATAATATATATATATATATATATTATTTTATTTTTACATATATATGTACAAATAAAATAAGTCTCTATGAATATATATATATTTATATAAAATTATATATAAAATGTATATTTTATTTTTACATATATATATATATATATATATATATATATTTATATGGAAATACAACAAAATAATAGAAGACGTCCCTCAACACCCTCTGGCTCCATCTAGAGGTGAGTGTGAGGAACTGTGAGGTCAAAAAGGCACAAATAACTTCTCCCATTCATTAAATCTGACTTTTCATAGAACAGCCGCCCGCATTCTCCCAGAGTGCCTCACATCTAAGGAATCCTCCTCCATGACGCAATGGAGTCCACTCTGTCTGCACATGCACAGTCTGCTTTGGGAGAAGGGAGTGGACAAGAGGAGGAGGAGGAGAGGAGGAGGAGGAGGAGAGGAAGAGGAGGAGAGGAGGAGGAGGAGGAGAGTTGGATGGAGTGAGTGCAGACGGCTGCAGCTGCTTCACAACACCGTCGGCAGCCGAGGCTCAAACAGGGAACTCACGACATGTTCACCGAGGGTTCGATTCCCACCAGCGGACAGGAGGCGACGCACTGAGCAACGTCTACCAGATGTGGGGTAAGAGCACCGCTCCACACGCCCGTCTTCACCCACACATGAGAGCCTCCTCTGGGACGAGAACCTGAACCACGACCTCCATGACAAGCTCTTCTCCCCAAAGGAGGAGCTGGTTTTAAGACCGCCAGCTTATTTGACCATGAAATGGACCCAAGAAAATACTTATTTTGTATTTAAATGTTTTCCGAAAATATGTGTTTGAATATGCAAATGGTGCATTATCATGAAAATGTATATATTATTATTATTATTATTAATACATTAAATGATTATTAAATATCTGCTCATTTGCATTTATTCTTGTTTCAGTAGTAATGTTTTTACAGAAAGAAAACATGACCTCATAGATATCACATGAAACTTCACCACTTCATCACTGACATTAAGAGGAGTTATTGTGTTATAGGGTCAAAACATGACCTCATAGATATCACATGAAACTTCACCACTTCATCACTCACATTAAGAGGAGTTATTGTGTTATAGGGTCAAAACATGACCTCATAGATATCACATGAAACTTCACCACTTCATCACTCACATTAAGAGTTATTGTGTTATAGGGTCAAAACATGACCTCATAGATATCACATGAAACTTCACCACTTCATCACTCACATTAAGAGTTATTGTGTTATAGGGTCAAAACATGACCTCATAGATATCACATGAAACTTCACCACTTCATCACTCACATTAAGAGTTATTGTGTTGCAAGTTTTATGAAATCTTGCAAATGAGATGTTATGTAACGGTAATTCCTTTAGTTTAATAATAGCCGTTTTACCAACACTGACGTCGTCGCTGGCGGGGTTTCTCTCTCACAGGACCAGTGTGTGTGTGTGTGTGTGCGTGTGTGTGTGTGTGTGTGTGTGTGTGTGTGTCCTTCCTGTTTATCTCCTTGTGTGTACTGTCCTGTCAGCACATCGTTTGTCCTATGACATCACTTGTTTCAGTGTTTCTAGCTCAGATCTGAAGCTCACGTTCTCACAGAAACAGAAAACCTATTAATGGGATCCATAAATCTTAAATTGTCCAGAGCTTTTGCCCCAAAACTCCCCAAATGAAAGCGTTGATTTTCCATGTTGTGAAACGTTTGATGACCGACATGTTTCCTCTCGCTGAAACATGCCCCCCCCACCCCCCACACACACACACACACACACACACACACACACACACACACACACACCCGCCCTCACCCCCGCTGACAGGAATGGAGCTGGATGTCATAACTCACGAATGTTTTTGGCTATAAAATGATATTAAAAAACCTTGGAATCGGAGACCAAGGTTTGTTTTGGTTCGAGGTCACGTGCACTTCTGTGGCGGATGAGAACATCGGCCCATCTGGCCTCGTGCGCTCTTCTCATCGCCACGGTGACGACATCAGAGGAACTGATACCATCTGAAGTGAGAGTCGTCTGACAGGCACAACACAGATATGATGGAAAGAAAACCAAATTAGATTTGACAAATATACAATAAAGTAAAATAAAATAGCAGGGCATATTACATTTAAGAATTTAAAATAATAAAGGAAATGAAATGAAGGATGAAATAATAAGAGTGGGGGGGGGGGGGGTGGACTCAAAGAGAGCTTCATTCCTTCATAAGTCAGCCTGAGAGAACGTGATGATGTCATCGATATGTACAGGTAGATTATTCCATGAATGAGATTCTTACAAATAAAATGCATTATTATTATTTTTATTTTTATTATTATTATTATTATTATTATTATTAATAAGAGAAAGCGAAGAGCTTGTCGGCTCAGTTGATACCTCGTAGTGAAATGTAGACCGTCCCTCATGTCCTTCTTTTTATTTTATTTATTTATTTATTTTTTCATAATTGTTTTTATTGACGGGAGGTATCAATTAGACATTTACACGTGTCTTTCAGACGAGTCACATTGCAGGTGCAGATGTTTTAGATGATGCTCATTTTATAGTTCTACATATTTAGAGCAAGGAGTGTAAAAACATAAGATAAACAACAACAAAGACACAATACAAATAAAACAATGTGTAACTAGAGAGTGATCTATTCTCTATTGTACATTCATTGATTTATGAAAATAAAACCAGGTCTCTGGGTGTTACGGCTGTGACCCAACACGCCAAACTGTGTTCCAGTTAGTAGTCGGATGCTGTTGTCTTCTCCATGTGGTGACGTTCATCATGTATTCAGAGGAGGACTTATGGTGGTGACCGTTCACCGCTGAGAGCCACCAGTATCATGTTCTTCTCATGTTCTTCTGATGTCCTTCTGATGTTCTCATGTCCTTCTGATGTTCTCATGTCCATCATGTCCTCATGTCCTTCTGATGTTCTCATGTCCTTCTTATGTTCTCATGTCCATCATGTCCTTCTTATGTTCTCATGTCCATCATGTCCTTCTTATATTCTCATGTCCTTCTCATGTCCATCATGTCCTTCTCATGTTCTCATGTCCTCATGTCCTTCTTATGTTCTCATGTCCTCATGTCCTTCTTATGTTCTCATGTCCTTCTCATGTCCATCATGTCCTCATGTCCTTCTTATGTTCTCATGTCCTTCTCATGTTCTTCTTATGTTCTCATGTCCATCATGTCCTTCTCATGTCCTTCTCATGTCCTTCTTATGTTCTCATGTCCTTCTCATGTTCTCATGGCCTTCTCATGTCCTTCTGATGTTCTCATGTCCTTCTTATGTTCTCATGTCCATCATGTCCTTCTTATGTTCTCATGTCCTTCTCATGTCCATCATGTCCTTCTCATGTTCTCATGTCCTCATGTCCTTCTTATGTTCTCATGTCCTTCTCATGTCCATCATGTCCTCATGTCCTTCTTATGTTCTCATGTCCATCATGTCCATCATGTCCTTCTCATGTCCTTCTCATGTCCTTCTTATGTTCTCATGTCCTTCTCATGTTCTCATGGCCTTCTAATGTTCTTATGTTCTGATGTTCTTCTCATGTCCATCATGTCCTTCTTATGTTCTTATGTTCTCATGTCCTTCTCATGTCCTTGTGTTCTCATGTCCTTCTCATGTCCATCATGTCCTTCTCATGTCCATCATGTCCTTCTCATGTCCATCTCATGTCCATCATGTCCTTCTCATGTCCATCATGTCCTTCTCATGTCCATCATGTCCTTCTTATGTTCTTATGTTCTCATGTCCATCATGTCCTTCTCATGTCCATCATGTCCTTCTTATGTTCTTATGTTCTCATGTCCATCATGTCCTTCTCATGTCCATGTGTTCTCATGTCCTTCTCATGTCCTTGTGTTCTCATGTCCTTGTGTTCTCATGTCCTTCTCATGTCCTTGTGTTCTCATGTCCTTGTGTTCTCATGTCCTTCTCATGTCCTTGTGTTCTCATGTCCTTCTCATGTCCTTGTGTTCTCATGTCCTTGTGTTCTCATGTCCTTCTCATGTCCTTGTGTTCTCATGTCCTTGTGTTCTCATGTCCTTCTCATGTCCTTGTGTTCTAATGTCCTTCTCATGTCCATGTGTTCTCATGTCCTTCTCATGTCCTTGTGTTCTCATGTCCTTGTGTTCTCATGTCCTTCTCATGTCCTTGTGTTCTCATGTCCTTGTGTTCTCATGTCCTTCTCATGTCCATCATGTCCTTCTCATGTCCTTCTTATGTTCTCATGTCCTCCTGATTGTCTGCTTTTCATCTTTCTGCTCTGAACATCTACAACAAGAAGTCCCTCTGAAGGCGTCTTTGTGCCGGTTTCAGACGTGAAGCTGCTGCCGCTGCTGTTGGCCGTGTGTCTGCTCCGCCGGGTCGCGGGCCAGCGCTTTGAGGTCCGAGCGAAGCCGCCGCCGCCGCGTCGTCTGATCTGCAGCGCGCCCGGATCACCGGGACCCCCCGGCCAGCCCGGTAACAGTGGACCGACGGGAGCGGACGGGAATGTGGGCGTCCCGGGAAGAGACGGCAGAGACGGCAGGACGGGCGAAGGGGGAGAGAAGGGAGACGCAGGTATTTATGAATTATGAACAGATCGGAAGGTTTCCTTTACTGAGAAACACCCTTTATAGATTATTATGAGATGAAGGGTCACAGAGCTGACATCAGGATAATCAGTTTGGGTATTACAAGTTTTACATTTTCATTATTGTTTCATGTTGTTGACACATTTGAGTCACATGTTTTAACACAGGGAGTTTATGACATCTCTTTAAATCACTCCATGAATCACACATACTGTCAACAGGCATAAAAAAAATATTTTTTCCATGTTTTTATCAATTGAACCATAAAAACTCCAAATAAAAAACTGATCATCACATAAAAGTCTTGTGTGTGTGTGTGTGAACACAGTAAAAAGTCAACAAAACAAAAACACAGATGTCATTTTGTTATTAGTAATCCTAAAACTGGAGCTACTACACGAGTCTCTGAATGCTGCGTGAACTAACCCCTCTGCATAAAGCTTCATAATATATAGTTTATATTAATAAATGTGTATAAATGAGTCTCTGAATGCTGTGTGAACTAACCCCTCTGCATTAAGCTTCATAATATATAGTTTTTATTAATAAATGTATGAATGAGTCTCTGAATGCTGTGTGAACAAACCCCTCTGCATAAAGCTTCATAATATATAGTTTATATTAATAAATGTGTATAAATGAGTCTCTGAATGCTGTGTGAACAAACCCCTCTGCATAAAGCTTCATAATATATAGTTTATATTAATAAATGTGTATAAATGAGTCTCTGAATGCTGTGTGAACAAACCCCTCTGCATAAAGCTTCATAATATATAGTTTTTATTAATAAATGTATGAATGAGTCTCTGAATGCTGTGTGAACAAACCCCTCTGCATAAAGCTTCATAATATATAGTTTATATTAATAAATGTGTATAAATGAGTCTCTGAATGCTGTGTCAACAAACCCCTCTGCATAAAGCTTCATAATATATAGTTTTTATTAATAAATGTGTATAAATGAGGCTCTGAATGCTGTGTGAACTAACCCCTCTGCATAAAGCTTCATAATATATAGTTTTATTAATAAATGTGTATAAATGAGTCTCTGAATGCTGTGTGAACAAACCCCTCTGCATAAAGCTTCATAATATATAGTTTGTATTAATAAATGTGTATAAATGAGTCTCTGAATGCTGTGTGAACTAACCCCTCTGCATAAAGCTTCATAATATATAGTTTATATTAATAAATGTGTATAAATGAGTCTCTGAATGCTGTGTGAACTAACCCCTCTGCATAAAGCTTCATAATATATAGTTTTTATTAATAAATGTGTATAAATGAGTCTCTGAATGCTGTGTGAACTAACCCCTCTGCATAAAGCTTCATAATATATAGTTTTTATTAATAAATGTGTATAAATGAGTCTCTGAATGCTGTGTGAACTAACCCCTCTCCATAAAGCTTCATAATATATAGTTTTTATTAATAAATGTATGAATGAGTCTCTGAATGCTGTGTGAACAAACCCCTCTGCATAAAGCTTCATAATACATAGTTTGTATTAATAAATGTGTATAAATGAGTCTCTGAATGCTGTGTGAACTAACCCCTCTGCATAAAGCTTCATAATATATAGTTTATATTAATAAATGTGTATAAATGAGTCTCTGAATGCTGTGTGAACTAACCCCTCTGCATAAAGCTTCATAATATATAGTTTTTATTAATAAATGTGTATAAATGAGTCTCTGAATGCTGTGTGAACTAACCCCTCTGCATAAAGCTTCATAATATATAGTTTTTATTAATAAATGTGTATAAATGAGTCTCTGAATGCTGTGTGAACTAACCCCTCTGCATAAAGCTTCATAATATATAGTTTTATTAATAAATGTGTATAAATGAGTCTCTGGATGCTGTGTGAACTAACCCCTCTGCATAAAGCTTCATAATATATAGTTTTTATTAATAAATGTGTATAAATGAGTCTCTGAATGCTGTGTGAACTAACCCCTCTGCATAAAGCTTCATAATATATAGTTTTTATTAATAAATGTGTATAAATGAGTCTCTGAATGCTGCGTGAACAAACCCCTCTGCATAAAGCTTCAGAATTAAGAGGAGGAGTTATTATATTACAAGTTATATGAAACGTTATGTTTAAATATGCAAATGAGGCGTTACGTAATCTTGACCTTTGGTGAATTTAGGAGAAATCTACAGACGCAAACATTTCATTTCCTTTCGTCTGAAGACGAGTTCATACGGTTGTTCACAGCTCGGTAAAGATTTTAGTTTTCTTTAGAATTCTTCAGGACATTAAATATTTGGACTCATCTCCTGGTATTGATATCACACAAACAGTAATCTGATGAATACACGCGTATTTCACCCTCTGGATATTAAATAGTTTGGGATGAATCGAGTTATATGTTCAAATGTCAAGATGGCGTCATTCCAAGAGTGACTCAGCGCTGGGCGGGGTTTGTGTTTCTGTTTCTGAAATAGTTCAACAAGTGCAGAACAGACGGCGATTACATATATAATATAAATAAATACAATTGATGAAATAAGGTTCCCCGCCCTCGCCCGGGGAACCTTATTTTGGAAAGAACACGTACAAGTTGTCAACAGTGAGAAACACATTTATTTGTTTTTTGGGGACCCAGTTTGGACACGTGATGGTTTGTCCTTTTGAAAAGATGAAAGTTGCGAGTACGAAACCTGTTTTTAGGCCTAAAAAAGAGGATATCTCTGCAAACACAAGTGCTATTTGAATAATGTTGGTGTCACAATAAAGGGAACACGTGTGAGATGTGTCCAGATGTGTAGATATCAGTATTTATGTTACTGGTTAAGAGTAAATGAAAATAATAATTAAAAAACTGAAGAATCTCTCTGCAAAGTTCGACTTTGATGAACTGAAGCAGACAGAAGTTAGAGGTTTCAGTTCTGACCGATCACGGGAGATCTCCAAATCTGGCTTTTAAGTCATAAAAAACAACAAAATGAAGTGTATGAAAATAAGTAATTGAAAGACGACACACCCAAAAGTGGTTTGAGTGACATCTCTCTCAGATCTCCGGTCTCAGGCCTCAGGTCTCAGGCCTCAGGTCTCAGGTCTCAGGTGTCAGGTCTCAGGTGTCAGGTCTCAGGCCTCAGGTCTCAGGTCTCAGGTCTCAGGTCTCAGGTGTCAGGTCTCAGGTCTCAGGTGTCAGGTCTCAGGCCTCAGGTCTCAGGTCTCAGGTCTCAGGCCTCAGGTCTCAGGTCTCTGGTCTCAGGTCTCAGGTCTCAGGTTTCAGGTCTCAGGTCTCAGGCCTCAGGTCTCAGGCCTCAGGTCTCAGATCTACGGTCTCAGGTCTCAGGTCTCAGGTGTCAGGTCTCAGGCCTCAGGTCTCAGGTCTCAGGTCTCAGGCCTCAGGTCTCAGGTCTCAGGTCTCAGGTGTCAGATCTCCGGTCTCAGGTCTCAGGTCTCAAGCCTCAGGCCTCAGGTCTCAGGTCTCAGGTCTCAGGCCTCAGGTCTCAGGTCTCTGGTCTCAGGTCTCAGGTCTCAGGTTTCAGGTCTCAGGTCTCAGGCCTCAGGTCTCAGGTCTCAGGTGTCAGATCTCCGGTCTCAGGTCTCAGGTCTCAGGCCTCAGGCCTCAGGTCTCAGGTCTCAGGTGTCAGGCCTCAGGTCTCAGGTCTCAGGTCTCAGGCCTCAGGCCTCAGGTCTCAGGTCTCAGGTCTCAGGTCTCAGGTCTCAGGTCTCAGGCCTCAGGCCTCAGGTCTCAGGTCTCAGGCCTCAGGTCTCAGGTCTCAGGTCTCAGGTCTCAGGTCTCAGGCCTCAGGCCTCAGGTCTCAGGTCTCAGGTCTCAGGTCTCAGGCCTCAGGTCTCAGGTCTCAGGCCTCAGGTCTCAGGTCTCAGGTCTCAGGTCTCAGGTCTCAGGCCTCAGGTCTCAGGCTGGATGAAACGAGACCTTTCTGCGTAGACGATCAGGTTCGGCGTCGACCTTTTAAAGATAATGTTGATGTGTGTTTTTCCCCAGAAGGACTTCTTCTCTGATGATCCCAACATTATATATTCATCATTTATTTTTGTGCTACAGGTGTGAAGGGCAGAGTCGGCCCGACGGGAAAGATCGGAGGCCGAGGCGACCGCGGCCCCGCCGGGAAACGAGGCCCCGTTGGGGAGGGCGGCGTCGTGGGCCCCCCAGGAACACCCGGCGGCGACGGGGACAAAGGGGACCGGGGCCAGAGGGGACCGCGCGGAACCGCGGGAACCTGCAAGTGCGGCAGCCTGCTGCCCAAATCGGCCTTCTCGGTGGGCATCACCAGCAGCTACCCCGCGGAGAAAACCCCCATCAGGTTCAACAAGGTGCTGTTCGACGAGGGGGGGCACTACAGCCCGCAGACGGGCAAGTTCCTCTGCGCGTACCCGGGCATTTATTACTTCTCCTACGACATCACGCTGGCCAACAAGCACCTGGCCATCGCGCTGGTGCACAACGGGGAGTACCGCGTCAAGACCTATGACGCCAACACGGGGAACCACGACGTGGCGTCCGGGGCCACCGTCATCTTCCTGAACCCGGAGGACGAGGTCTGGCTGGAGATCTTCTTCCACGACCAGAACGGGCTGTTTTACGACCCCGGCTGGTCCGACAGCCTGTTCTCCGGCTTCCTGCTCTACGCAGACACAAACTATTTCGACACGCTGGCAGAGGACTACTCATAACACCTGGAGACAAAACACATACTGCTAGTCAGTGTTTTTAGTTTTTATTCCACATGTGGTCAAACTATATTTTTATACAGATGTGTGTGTACTGCCAGTTATGTTTATTGATATAGAGTACCTAATCTACTGATTTTAAATTATGCTGTTTGATTAAGCTAGAAGATGTTTATTATGTATTTGTTTTGGAGTTGGATCAATAAACATTGAGCTTGTTCTCTTTTACTGTTTCCAATACGTGAAATCTTTATTGTTATTGATATGTTTATATATCTAGACGTTAAAAACCTTGGCTTGTCACAGATTATTCTATTATAGAGAATGTACAAATAATTATGTTTTCTTTTTCACATTGAACCAGATCGAGATCATAAAACACTCCCCTACTCTGGAGACCATGAGATATACTATTCATATGAGATACTAAGTCATACATATGAGATACCAGTGAGATAAGTCATGATTGTCAGAGGATAAATCATTATTTTAGAAGTTTCTCTTTATATTACTTACAGGATATTAATTGTTTTCATCTCAGAGGCAAAAGATGGGCTTCCATAATGTTAATTAATTTCCATTTAATTATGTTTTATTTATAAAATGTTGTTTCTTTAAAAGAAAGAAAAAGGTGGAACGAGCATCCAATCACAAGGATGCAAGGACACGCCGAGGTAGCGACTATTAGCCAATCACAGCACAGTAGGGCGGGACTTAACACCGTCTGATTGGCTCTGGTTTTCAAGGTAGGTGGAGGGGTAGTGTATCTCGTTACTAGGCAGCGGTAACGGTCACACTTTGCTTCCGTTAAATTCAGCATTAACGGACAATAATCGCACGTAAAATGACAAATGTAGTCAAAAAACGACGCGACCGAAGTGACGCAAACATCGCAGCGAGCCAGCGGTTCGTTTACGGCACCAGAGGAACATCGGCTTAAGCTACGACAGCTGTCGTAAAGCGACCCTCGCCTCCATGGCGTCGTCAAGGTAACGTGAGGCTAGATAGCGGTTTGATGCAGAGCTCGAAGCTAACGTGAGCTAGCTAACGGTTTAGCGTTTAAAATGAACATTTCTGCTTCAGTGACGTCCGAGAGAAACCCCGGAAGAAACCACGCGCTTTGTTGGGCAGAAACATAAATGAGGACGACGTGCAGGTGAAGTTATTGAGTGTTATTACACGTAGACATAACGTGTATATATATATATATATATATATATATATATGTATATATGTAGCTTCAACAAGGCTCACACACGCCGATAGAAGAGCTGTGGTCAGTGAACGTAACTCTGCTCTTCAGGCTCTGAGAGAGGAGAACCCTGGAGCTCCAATGAAGGTCGGTGGAGGAAAGGTCTCCTAAAATCTCCTTCTGGCTTTCTACCCAGTGAAACCTCTTTCTCCCAGTCCAGTGTGCATGCTGTGTGTGTGTGTCTCAGTTCCTGTGCGTGTGTTGCAGCAGGAAGCCCAAAGCAGTGAGGAGGATCCAGGAGAGACGCTGAAGCGCACCTTCAGGGCTCAGAGACAGAGGCGCAAGAAAAGGGTACGTCGTCTTCCCGTCGCACCCTTTTATGTATCCCTTAGGTTACGAGTGCACCCTTCAAAGCTCTAACCGTGCTCGGGGGATTGTTCTTATATCAGCTGCTCGACCGATCTTCAGCCCACGAGTCCCATGATGATGATGATGATGATGATGATGGCGGTGGTGATGGTGGTGGTGTGCAGGAGATCTCCACTGTTCAGCACCACGGCGAGGACGAGGGACCGGCTGACCCTGTGGTTTTGTCAAGACCCCCGACTGGATCTCAGAGCGGTTAGTGTTCCATGGTCTCTCTAAACTGGCCCGTACTGTTTACTATGCAGCATTTAAGGATGTTTGAGGACACACAACCCCTTTCTCCAAGTTAAATGACTATAGAAATCACACTATCGTATCCAAGCGAAAAACATTAACACAAATAGATGTGATGTAATGTGCCAAGTTTTTAGAAAATGGCACATTTTCACCCATCGTCCTCGGGCAGATAAGCAGAGCAACAACATGGAAATAAGAATTAGACATTACAAGCAGATGAGACATTAAAGGAGCACAAAACAGCTCCCAACACACACAAGATGAGACCAAATAGTACCAAGTACAGTTCTCCGGTAGTCGATGTACTGAGCGGTACATGTCAGTGTTGTTTGGTGACGGGCTTTGTCCTCTAGGTCTCTCCTCAAGACTCCAGCAGACCCCCGACTCCCATTTAGACAGCTTCGTGACGCGTCGCCTGGAAGAGAGACTGAGAGCGGCCAGGGTAACGAGCACGAACCAGCTTGTAAAGATATGCGATGTATATTTGCACCTCCTGGATGAAAAGTGTTGCCGCTTGTGTTCCAGTCCAAAGGCGAGAGCTTCCAGCAGCAGGAGACGTCTCAGGAGCCGGCCAGCCGCCTGCAGAGCCTCCGGGACAGGGACACCGTGACGCGCTTTGACCGAGAGGTGAGCGCCGACCTTCAGCTGTGGCCAGGCAGGCTCCTCCCACCGCGATGGAGATTAAACCCCCCCCCTCGGTGTTTTACAGGTCGATCCACAGAGACCTGGGAGGCATGACGACCCCCTGGCCCTCGGCAGCAGGGTCAAGTTCAGAGAAGCAGCGAGACGGGTGAGGGGCGGACCTGAGACCTGAGACCTGAGACCTGAGACCTGAGACCTGAGACCTGAGACCTGAGACCTGAGACCTGAGACCTGAGAACTGAGACTAACGCTACGTACAGATCATCAGCGTTCATCTGCTCCTCCTTTGTGACCACAGACAGAAGAGGGTCTGCCGACCGCCGAGGAGGCCTACAACTTCTTCACGCTCGACTTTGAGCCGGACCCGCGAGGCGGGGCTGAGAAGAAGGGCAAGGAAGGAGCCGGACGGGGACGGGCAGCTGAGGAGGACGGAGACGACAACGACGCAGCCGAGGAGCAGGAAGGAGCTGGAGGAGATGTAGATGAAAACGAAGACCAGGTGAGACACCGACAACGACGTTGTGAGTATTTTCCCAACTGCCCCGGCAGCGCCTCATGCACCTCGTCCCCCCGCCGCAGAGCGAAGACGCTCCTCTCGTGCGAGACGAGGAGGACGATTTATTCGCCGTGGAACAATCGTCCCGGGACTTCCTGGAAGTGAAGAAAGCGGAGTATGTCGGGCACCGGGAGCGCGTTCAGCGGGAGAGCGAGCTCCTCTTCACGCCGAGTTTACGAACAGGTATTCTCCAAACGTGCCAAAGCCACCCGATGTGTCGTCGGCTTTTATCATTCTGTCGAGGCCCCGATCCTTCAACTGCCTCCGTGTGTCTTTGTCGCAGCGCCAACCTCCATCAAACTGCCTAAAAACATGCAGCCTCGCTATCTGGAGGACGAGGGTCTGTATGTCGGGGAGAGGCCTCCCGTGTCGCTGACCAACGAGAACATCCTGGAGAACCGCTTTCTAAAGATGGAGGAGGTAAGTTCCACCGCCGCGGCACAGAGGACCCGTGACTGCTTTGACGCACGTGAATATATTTACGTTCTCCGTGAAAAGGGAAAGAAGTGGTTCGGTGACGACGGCCGGATCGTGGCTCTGCCCGACCCCATAAAGGAATCATCCACGAGACCCCCCCTCTTCCACCTGGAGGAGGACCTGGATCCTGCACTGCAGCCCGTGTACAGGAAGGTCCGGCACACTCTTTGCATTCACATCTAAAAAGCACCGCTCCCGAAGAGCGTTCTCTGACCACAAACAAAGGGCAGTTTGGCATTTCGATTCAGAGAAACATGGAGGGGCGGGGCCTTTCTTATTGGGGGAACGGAGCAGAGGTGGAGGCTCACACATCTGTGAGTGGTGTCATCTCTACTGACGATATGCAGCTGCATCAAAACGCCAACGGGGCATTCAAAGGAAAACAAGATGTTCAGTTTTCTGTTTGAAGAATTCACTCATGGAGCTTTTCATTATGCATTTCCTGTCCTCAGTAAAGTGGAGCTTAGACCTCGGGTCTGTCCTAAAACGCTCACTTTGATCACAGGCCGGAGGGTAGTGGGCGAGGGAGGAAAAAGGCCCAGTGCTCTTAAAGGGCCAGTACCGATGTTTCTATGAGCTTCTTCTCCTCCAGAGTTTTACTGAAGCTGTTCTCTCTGCAGACTTCTTTCATGAAACACTGGTTCAACCTCTCAGAGCTCAGGAGCTGCTGGATGCACATGTTGTTGTTGTTGTTGTGAGACTTTAGTGATTTAAATGGTTAGTTTGGTTTTTCTGTGTTATTTAAATCAGACTCTTATTTGTCACTTCTTTACATGATAGCGGAGCGAGACAACTATTCACTATTATCCCCATGAGAAACTTCCCCCGCGATCGACCCGCTGCCGGCCGTATCGTCCAATCCCTGAGAGGCAAAACCCGACGACTATGGAAACCCCGAAAAGAATAAACAAGTGCAGGAAACTCCGCCCTGTTCTGGTTCACTGGGTGGGAGAGTTTGAGTGGGAAACCCCCAAAGAACTCTTCCCATGTATTTATTGTCTTTCTTTACTCTGCAGACATGCACAGCTGGAACATTTATCATCATCTCGACAAACAGAGCCTCCATTGTAGTCGAGTCGTTGTCGCACATGACTTCATTACAGCGCTGCAACCGCTTCACACTTCCTTTAAAGCTTTCACACATACTGAGAGCGACAAGCAAACATCATTATTTACCCCCCCTCCCCCCTCAGGCCCTGAAGTCCAAGAATGCAAATCTGTATATTGCTGGTGCAGCGGCCCCCGAGGGAGACTACCAGCTGGACGTCGACGTCTCTGGGCTGATCTTCTCCCATCACCCCCTCTTCAGTCGGGAGCATGTCCTGGGGTCCCGTCTGGCCCAGCTGTATGACCAGTACCTCACGAGGCAGGGCAACAATCTCACGGGACACCTCACTGACAAGGTAAGCGTCGCCGAGGACGCGCAGAAAGACTCGTGTGTCATCACAACAAGGTCGTGTAAGGTCGCGTGTTTCCTGTGTGCTCCAGTTGAATGGACTGAGGAGCGCACTGAGGAATATACTCGAGATCCACGGCGGGGAGAGCCTCACTCAAGCCATGCAGCAGAGGATATCTGAGTACAGCCTGGAGGTCAGGTGAGTTCCCCCAGAGTGTCAGAGTCCGGTTTGGTTCGAGATGCCAAAACAAAATCCCCTCTTTTAGAACCATGACGAGCAATTCTCTGTGATTTCCCCGGCTGGTAATGACAGGACCACTCGGCAGCTGCGAGACGGTGAGCAGGAGAAAGACAGGACTCTGCTGAAGAACATCGTTAAGGTGTGGAAGGAGATCAAGGCCCTGAGAGACTTTCAGAAGTTCACCAACACGCCCTTTAAGCTCTACCTCCGGAGGTAAATCTCTCTGTGCTCCATAGAACTGTAGTACGCCACCAGGGGGCGATCAAGGCACGTTTTGGGAGCTGTCATGCTTCTGTGCTGCAGGCACACCAGAGGACAACCTCCGGTTCTCTCGGATGAGGCCAATGCTGAAGTGCCTTAAAGCTGCATTCTCTTTACCGACCACCAGGGGGCGATTCCTCTGGTTGTATAGAAGTCTATGCTTCTTGTCTTAAAGCTGCATTCTCTCTCCTGACCACCAGGGGGCGACTCCTCTGGTTGTATAGAAGTCTATGCTTCATGGGTTAAAGCTGCATTCTCTCTACTGACCACCAGGGGGCGACTCCTCTGGTTGTATAGAAGTCTATGCTTCATGTGTTAAAGCTGCATTATCTCTCCTGACCACCAGGGGGCGACTCCTCTGGTTGTATAGAAGTCCATGCTTCATGTGTTAAAGCTGCATTCTCTCTCCTGACCACCAGGGGGCGACTCCTCTGGTTGTATAGAAGTCTATGCTTCATGGGTTAAAGCTGCATTCTCTCTCCTGACCACCAGGGGGCGACTCCTCTGGTTGTATAGAAGTCTATGCTTCATGTGTTAAAGCTGCATTCTCTCTACTGACCACCAGGGGGCGACTCCTCTGGTTGTATAGAAGTCTATGCTTCATGTGTTAAAGCTGCATTCTCTCTCCTGACCACCAGGAGGCGACTCCTCTGGTTGTATAGAAGTCTATGCTTCATGTGTTAAAGCTGCATTCTCTCTCCTGACCACCAGGGGGCGACTCCTCTGGTTGTATAGAAGTCTATGCTTCATGTGTTAAAGCTGCATTCTCTCTCCTGACCACCAGGGGGTGACTCCTCTGGTTGTATAGAAGTCTATGCTTCATGTGTTAAAGCTGCATTCTCTCTCCTGACCACCATCATTTTGTGTGATAATGTGTGCGTCTTCTCGTCCTACAGACGTTTGTGTTCTCCTCATGAACGTGTGAACCGTGTGTTCTTCTTTTCTCGCCGTGCTCCAGGGAGAACGTGGACCAGGCGTCGGACGAGCGGGAGCACGAGAACCAAATCCTGGCCGAGGTCATGGAGACGGAGGCCGAGATGGAGGAAGTCCACCAGAGAGAGCTGGCGGACTACAAGAAGCATCTGGAGGAGTGGAAGCTGTGGAGAAGGAAGCAGGTACCT
>NC_046969.1:25988871-25996371 GCF_009769545.1 Cyclopterus lumpus | reverse complement strand
AAAACACTTTCCTCTTTCCTATTTGAGGTAACCATCACTTCTACATATTCTTAATAGTATTAGTATTGCGATGAAGAAACTGCAGATACCTGGAGGGACTAAGTACTGCTTGTGGTAATATTCCTATCCCACAAAAAATGATGTGCACACAGTCGGATACCCGTTTTCTTTAAATGAGCAATTTGGAGTCCCTTGTCGGTCGTTAAATAACAGCCGGCGTTTTTGTTTGCGACCATCAGGATTCTGGGAATGAACCTTTTCAAGCTGACTGAACCCAAGCGGCCGCTCAAGCCTCAGAGGAAAGAGAGGAAGAAGGTGACGGCTCAGAATCTGTCCGACGGAGACATCAAGCTGCTGATCAACATCATGAGGGCCTACGACATCCCCGTCCGCCGGCCGCAGAGCAAGTGAGTGCTCAGAAAGTCCCGATAGAGAAAGTCTGAATAGTGTTCAGAAAGTCTGAATAGTGCTCAAAAAGTCTCAATAGTGTTCAGAAAGTCAGAAAGTCTCAATACTGTTCAGAAAGTCTGAATAGAGAAAGTCTGAATAGTGTTCAGAAAATCTCAATAATGTTCAGACTGTCTGAATAGTGCTCAAAAAGTCTCAATAATGGTCAGAAAGTCTCAATAATGGTCAGAAAGTCTCAATAATGGTCAGAAAGTGTGAATAGTGTTCAGAAAATCTCAATAATGTTCAGAAAGTCTCAATAATGGTCAGAAAGTCTGAATAGTGTTCAGAAAGTCTCAATAATGGTCAGAAAGACTGAATAGTGTTCAGAAAATCTCAATAATGGTCAGAAAGACTGAATAGTGTTCAGAAAGACTGAATAGTGTTCAGAAAGTCTCAATAATGTTCAGAAAATCTCAATAATGGTCAGAAAGACTGAATAGTGTTCAGAAAGTCTCAATAATGGTCAGAAAGACTGAATAGTGTTCAGAAAGTCTCAATAATGGTCAGAAAGTGTGAATATTGTTCAGAAAGTCTCAATAATGGTCAGAAAGACTGAATAGTGTTCAGAAAGTCTCAATAATGGTCAGAAAGTCTGAATAGTGTTCAGAAAGTCTCAATAATGTTCAGAAAGTCTCAATAATGGTCAGAAAGTGTGAATAGTGTTCAGAAAGTCTCAATAATGGTCAGAAAGACTGAATAGTGTTCAGAAAGTCTCAATAATCGTCAGAAAGTGTGAATATTGTTCAGAAAGTCTCAATAATGGTCAGAAAGACTGAATAGTGTTCAGAAAGTCTCAATAATGGTCAGAAAGTCTGAATAGTGTTCAGAAAGTCTCAATAATGGTCAGAAAGTCTGAATAGTGTTCAGAAAGTCTCAATAATGTTCAGAAAGTCTCAATAATGGTCAGAAAGTGTGAATAGTGTTCAGAAAGTCTCAATAATGGTCAGAAAGACTGAACACTGAATAGTGTTCAGAGAGTGTTCAGGCAGTCTCAATGGTGTCGGGGGGGAATAAGAACATGTTTCTTTATTCCCAGTAAACCGGGACAGTCTCAGAGTGCCGTCCAGGGCAGCGATTGGCTCATCAGCCAGGTACGACACACCTTCGCTCCCCTTCACAGCTGATTGTCAGCATGTGATCTGCGTTGTGTAAGTGTGTTTTCTTGGTGTTTTGGTATTTCAGGTACAAGTGAGGCCCTTTGTGGAGGTCTCCTTCCAGCGCACGGTGCTTCAGACCACCACGGCTGACGGGCCGAACCCCTGCTGGAACGAGCAGCTGCAGCTACCGTTTAGGTGACAGCTGTGCACTTAACTCTTCTGTCCTCTTACGGAGAATGTTTACCCTGTTTTATAGCTACTGGCTGCTACTCGCGGCCACTTAAACGCTCTCTTTTCAGATACCGGAGTGCACTTAAAGGGACGGTACGAACTCATTTGTTTTTACTTCTCTACAATGGTAGCAAGCAACACAGCTATGTCGAGTCACTCATGCAGGGATTATTCCAATAATAGAAAGTCACCACCATCAACACATTCTGAGTCCCTAGCAGCGGTTGACCAGCAGCTCATGAGCTCTGAGAGGCAGAACCAGTGTTTCATGAATGGAGTCTGGAGAGTCTGCAGAGAGAACAGCTTCAGTTCCCCTCAGAGAAGATATTATAGATATAGACTTCATCAAACTGAGAGCTTCTTTTAGGAGGCTTCAGAACTTCACTCTGCTTCATCTGCTGCAGTGAAACTCTGGAGGAGAAGAAGCTCATAGAAACACTTCAGAACATCGGTACTGGCCCTTTAAGGAAGTTCATAGAAACACTTCAGAATATCGGTACTGGCCCTTTAAGGAAGCTCGTAGAAACACTTCAGAACATCGGTACTGGCCCTTTAAGGAAGCTCACAGAAACACTTCAGAACATCGGTACTGGCCCTTTAAGGAAGCTCACAGAAACACTTCAGAACATCGGTACTGGCCCTTTAAGGAAGCTCACAGAAACACTTCAGAACATCGGTACTGGCCCTTTAAGGAAGCTCACAGAAACACTTCAGAACATCGGTACTGGCCCTTTAAGGAAGCTCACAGAAACACTTCAGAACATCGGTACTGGCCCTTTAAGGAAGCTCACGGAAACACTTCAGAACATCGGTACTGGCCCTTTAAGGTAGCTCACAGAAACACTTCAGAATATCGGTACTGGCCCTTTAAGACAGTTGGATAACAATGAACAAACTAATCCTTCTTCTTCTTCTTCTTCTTCTTTTTCGTCAGTGCCCCAAACGGCGACTACAGCGCCGCTGTCCTGCAGTCAGTCAAAGACGAAGTCTTCATCAACATATTCGACGAGGTGGTTCATGAAACCGGAGTGGTGAGCGAGACGTCTTCTCTGTGCATCGTGTTCCTGGACTTCAGTCTCACAGTCGAACACCCTTTTTGCTCCTCAGAATGACAAAGACCGAGGGAAGTCGATACACACCCGCGTGGAGAAGCACTGGCTGGGCTCCGTCAAGATCCCGTTCAGCACCATCTACTCCCAGTCCAAGGTGAGGGTCCCTCGCGGTCGCGTGTTTCGGCGACCTCGCCGACGGACGCGCCCGCTGACTTTGTTTTCTGTGTTTCACTCCGTCGGGAACAGATCGACGGAACATTCAAGGTGAATACGCCGGCGGTGCTGCTGGGTTACAGCAAGGAGCGGAGCCACGGCGCCAACGGGGGTTACGACACCCTGCGGACCCTGAGCGAGGGGGCCTTCGTCACGCTCTTCATCACCATTGAACCTCAGCTGGTGCCCGGGGAGTCGGTGAGGGAGAAGGTGAGTCGAGGACGGGTCCGCGTGTCTTTGCTGCAGCTTGTCTGAGTTCACGTGCGTCTTCGAGGGATTCAAGGATCGGTTGGTGTCATTGTGCACGACATCAGCGTCATCTTCACCAACATCGGGATGTAAACACAGAGTCTCTCTGGAGTCCTGATCTCCGTCCCGCTGTCCAACCATCAAGAGTGCAGCTGGATCCTGGACCACGGTGGGTCCAGGTCTCTCTGAAGACGTGGACTCAACGGTCACCAACCTCCCCGCTGCTTTCGTTCATTTTATTTTTCTGCCGACCGGACACCCAGGAGCATGCTTGGTAGTGGAGTAGCTCGAGATCCTAGCTGGGTTAGCTTAGCTTCCATCCCCCCTCCTCCCTGGGGACAGTTTGGTCCAGCAGGTCTGACTGGCTGGTCGGCCGTAGAGCGGTGTTGGTCTCACGGGCCACGCTTCCTTTTCAGTTGATGAGTGTATTGTGTCATTTGCCAGTGGTGGTAAATATGAAGGAAAGAAACATGCATCAAGTTACCAGACGTGTTCACATGCTCTCTCTAAGCAGCTGGTTGTGCGTCAGTGTATTAATTTGCTCTTATGTTTGTCGTTCCTTTGTGCTTCGTGTGCTTGGCTCTGCTCCGTTACGCTAGATTAAGGAACTGAAGGTACCGTCCACTCAAACACTCCCTCCACGCATCTCTCTTAACGTATTCATTTGGTTTCCACGGAGCCGATCAATTCCTCTGCCGTAACCCCCCCGTTGACCTTACTGTGTGCAGTTTGACAGCCAGGAGGAGGAGCGCCTCCTGCAGGCCGCTGAGCGGTTCGAGCGCGACGCGGCGCGCGGCCACCCGGACCGGCCCTGCGTCGCCACCGTCATCGACCTCAACGGGAAGACGGTCTTCGTCACGCGGTACATTCGACCTCTCAACCCGCCGCAGGAGCTGCTGGACGCGTCCCCCGACGACTCCCAGGACGCGGCGGTCAGTCAACGTAGACTGAGGCCACGGCCACTACTTTTACAGTAGCTCGTGTTTCTCATACAGGGTCATATTTACCGTGGCGGCTCTCTTTTCTCCTCCCGCAGGCCCTGGTTGCCAGGTTTGTGTCGCTCATCCCCTCTCTGCCCGACAGGGTTTCCTTCTCCGGTGCCTGCGACCTGTGGAGCACCTGTGACGTGAGTGAAGCCTCGAATGAGAGGGTGGGGGGGGGGGGGGGGGGGGCAAGAGGCCCAATCTCACAGGGGCTCGTCTTCTTGTCTTTTCAGCAATTCCTCACCCTCCTGGCGGGAGACGAAGAAGAACACGCCGTGCTCTTGTGCAACTACTTCCTGTCTATGGGCAAGAAAGCCTGGCTTACAATTGGCACGGCCATACCAGAGGTGTGTGACGTTCACCTGTAAACAGCGTGCCCCGACATGGAGGACAGCTTTTAAAATGTGGTGTTTTTTATATATATATATATATATATTAGGGCCCCACGGCGTACGTCCTGACCTTCGAGCAGGGCCGCTACCTCATCTGGAATCCCAGCAGCGGTCAGTTCTACGGTCAGTACGACACCTTCTGCCCGCTGCAGACGGTCGGCTGCCTGGTCGCCGCCGACAACGTGAGTGAAGCTATGCGATCAGCTCCTATGACCTCGAATCTCCTCTTTTTATAAGAAGCACTTCCTTTTCGATTGCAGCAGATTAACGCGAGTGACTTTTCATTTAGGTTTGGTTCAACGTGCAAGAATACGCGTCGCCGATGACGATGAGTTTCGACACCACAAAAGCCAACTTGTGGAAGCCGTTTTTCTCCCGCTCCTTCTCGCACCCCGGGCTGTCGAGTGTACAAGTGAGCGCTCGGCATTTAGATTTAATCTCGATGTTTGTGTATATTTTAGTTTTTTACATTTTCCTTCTGATTCTAATTGTCTTCAGCCAGAGCAGCTGGTGTATCGGCGCGCAGACAAAGTCGCCGCAGCAGAGCTCCAGGACAGGCAAGTCCTTTGTTCAACTCAACTCAATAGATGTCATGTGACCAGAAGTACAATAGATGTCATGTGACCAGAAGTACAATAGATGTCATGTGACCAGAAGTACAATAGATGTCATGTGACCAGAAGTACAATAGATGTCATGTGACCAGAAATACAATAGATGTCATGTGACTAGAAGTACAATAGATGTCATGTGACTAGAAGTACAATAGATGTCATGTGACTAGAAGTACAATAGATGTCATGTGACCAGAAGTACAATAGGTGTCATGTGACTAGAAGTACAATAGATGTCATGTGACCAGAAGTACAATAGATGTCATGTGACCAGAAGTACAATAGATGTCATGTGACCAGAAGTACAATAGATGTCATGTGACTAGAAGTACAATAGATGTCATGGCGACCATAAGTACAATAGATGTCATGTGACTAGAAGTACAATAGGTGTCATGTGACTAGAAGTACAATAGATGTCATGTGACCAGATGGCATGTGACCATAAGTACAATAGATGTCATGTGACCAGATGTCATGTGACCATAAGTACAATAGATGTCATGTGACCAGATGTCATGTGACCAGAAGTATAATAGATGTCATGTGACTAGAAGTACAATAGATGTCATGTGACCAGAAGTACAATAGATGTCATGTGACCAGAAGTACAATAGATGTCATGTGACCAGATGTACACTAGATGTCATGTGACCAGAAGTAGAATAGATGCCATGTGACTAGAAGTACAATAGATGTCATGTGACTAGAAGTACAATAGATGTCATGTGACTAGAAGTACAATAGATGTCATGTGACCAGAAGTACAATAGGTGTCATGTGACTAGAAGTACAATAGATGTCATGTGACCAGAAGTAGAATAGATGTCATGTGACTAGAAGTACAATAGATGTCATGTGACTAGAAGTACAATAGATGTCATGTGACCAGAAGTAGAAGTACAATAGATGTCATGTGACTAGAAGTACAATAGATGTCATGTGACCAGAAGTAGAAGTACAATAGATGTCATGTGACTAGAAGTACAATAGATGTCATGTGACCAGATGTACAATAGATGTCATGTGACCAGATGTACAATAGATGTCATGTGACCAGAATGAACATCATAACAGAGTTACAACACATTCAATGCATAGTGATTCATATAATGAGAGTAGCAGCATGATGAAAAAAGGTTACAACTTCCCAAAACAACAGCAGCAGTGAATATATAATAATAATAATGATAATAAAGCAGTGATGGTCTTGTGAATGCTCATGGACCAACACGTTCTCCGTCCCGCCTCTCGTAGGATCGAGAAGATCCTGAAGGAGAAGATCATGGAGTGGCGCCCTCGTCACCCGACCCGCTGGAACCGCTACTGCACCACCACCCTGAAACAGTTCCTGCCCAAACTGGAGCAGAGCGGGGGGCGGGACGTGTCCGAGGGGCACCGCCACGAGCTGCAGGGCATGCTGGGAGACAACCGGGCAAGTCGTCCGCGTATTCTCCGCTCTGAGAGACATATTAATGAACTAACTAATAGGATCTTTTTATTATTATTTACTTTTTGTTTTTTAGATTTCAGGATTCCCCCTGCATCTGCCGTTCTCTGAGATCCGGCCCATCGTGGAGGCGGTGCACAGCACCGGAGTGCACAACGCCCACGCATCCAACGTGGAGTTCGCCCTGGCCGTGTACGTGCACCCCTACCCCAACAACGTGCTCTCCGTGTGGGTGTACCTCGCCTCGCTCGTGCGCTCATGAGACGCTCGTCTCACTGTGGAGTTTTTATATAAATGAGCTTTTATTTAAAATGATGTCTTTACACACTTTTACCACACTGTTTTATATTTAAAGGATATAATGTATATCATATCTTTGTAAGACAGAGTTACCAGTTTGATATCTGTACTACCAATAACCCTGCATTAAATCCCACTTTTATGAATAATGCTTTGTTGTAATGTGTGTGTGTGTCTATATATATTGAGATATACAATACAATATATATATATATATATATATATATATTATGATGATGATGATAATAATATCCTTCTTTTTTTTTTTTTTTAAGCTTTTCAAAACACATTAACAGTGACATTTAATTTATTATAAAACACTGACCTCGGATCAGTGTTTGTATATATTGAGATATATTATATATATATATATATATATATATATATATATATATATATATATTGAGATATACAATATATATATATATAATATATATATATATATATATATATATATATATATATATAA